>NC_132913.1:15172062-15475093 GCF_047675955.1 Chlorocebus sabaeus
TGATCTCATTGTTCAGTTCCCGCCTATGAGTGAGAACATGCGGTGTTTGGTTTTCTGTTCTTGTGATACTTTGCTAAGAATGATGGTTTCCAGCTGCATCCATGTCCCTACAAAGGACACAAACTCATCCTTCTTTATGGCTGCATAGTATTCCATGGTGTATATGTGCCACATTTTCTTAATCCAATCTGTCACTGATGGACATTTGGGTTGATTCCAAGTCTTTGCTATTGTGAATAGTGCTGCAATAAACATACGTGTGCATGTGTCTTTATAGCAGCATGATTTAGAATCCTTTGGGTATATACCCAGTAATGGGATGGCTGGGTCATATGGTACATCTAGTTCTAGATCCTTGAGGAATCGCCATACTGTTTTCCATAATGGTTGAACTAGTTTACAATCCCAGCAACAGTGTAAAAGTGTTCCTATTTCTCCACATCCTCTCCAGCACCTGTTGTTTCCTGACTTTTGAATGATCGCCATTCTAACTGGTGTGAGATGGTATCTCATTGTGGTTTTGATTTGCATTTCTCTGATGGCCAGTGATGATGAGCATTTTTTCATGTGTCTGTTGGCTGTATGAATGTCTTCTTTTGAGAAATGTCTGTTCATATCCTTTGCCCACTTTTTGATGGGGTTGTTTGTTTTTTTCTTATAAATTTGTTTGAGTTCTTTGTAGGTTCTGGATATTAGCCCTTTGTCAGATGAGTAGATTGCAAAAATTTTCTCCCATTCTGTAGGTTGCCTGTTCACTCTGATGGTAGTTTCTTTTGCTGTGCAGAAGCTCTTTAGTTTAATGAGATCCCATTTGTCAATTTTGGCTTTTGCTGCCGTTGCTTTTGGTGTTTTAGGCATGAAGTCCTTGCCCATGCCTATGTCCTGAATGGTACTACCTAGGTTTTCCTCTAGGATTTTTATGGTATTAGGTCTAACATTTAAGTCTCTAATCCATCTTGAATTAATTTTCGTATAAGGAGTAAGGAAAGGATCCAGTTTCAGCTTTCTGCTTATGGCTAGCCAATTTTCCCAGTACCATTTATTAAATAGGGAATCCTTTCCCCATTTCTTGTTTCTCTCAGGTTTGTCAAAGATCAGATGGCTGTAGATGTGTGGTATTATTTCTGAGGACTCTGTTCTGTTCCATTGGTCTATATCTCTGTTTTGGTACCAGTACCATGCTGTTTTGGTTACTGTAGCCTTGTAGTATAGTTTGAAGTCCGTGGTTCTTTAGTTCTTATGGTTGTGATGTTAGGTTGTTGACTTGAAATTTTTCCAGCTTTTTGATGAGGGCATAAATTTCCCTCTTAACATTGCTTTAGCCGCATCCCAGAGATTCACGTATGTTGTCTCTTTGTTCTCTTTAGTTTCAAATAACTTCTTGATTTGTGCCTTAATTTCATCATTTACCAAGTAGTCATTCAGGAGCAGGTTGTTTAATTTCCTTGTAGTTGTGTGGTTTTGAGTGAGTTTCTTAACGTTGAGTTCTAATTTAATTAGGCTGTGGTCTAAGAGACTGTTAGGATTTCAGTTGTTTTGCATTTGCTGAGGAATATTTTACTTCAGATTATGTGATCAATTTTTGAGTGAGTACTGTGTGTCCATGAGAATGTATATTCTGTTGTTTTTGGGTGGAGGGTTCTCTATATATCTATCAAGTCCACTTGATCTCTAGCTGAGTTCAGGTCCTGAATATCTTTGTTAATTTTCTGTCTTAATGCTCTAATATTGATAGTGGGGGTGTTCAAGTCTCCCACTATTATTGTGTGAGAGTCTAAGTCTCTTTGAAGGTCTTTATGAATCTGGGTGCTCCTGTATTGGGTACATATGTACTTAGGATAGTTAGCTCTTCTTGTTGAATTGAGCCCTTTATCATTATATAATGCCCTTTGTAATTTTTGATCTTTGTTGGTTTAAGGTCTATTTCATCAGATACTGGGATTGCAACCCCTGCTTTTTTTTCTCTTTTCCATTTGCTTGGTAAATCTTCCTCCATCCCTTTATTTTGAGCCTATGTGTCTCTTTGAACATGAGATGTGGCTCTTGAAGACAGCATACCAATGGAGTTTCACTCTGTCCAGCTTGCCATGCTCTCTGTCTTTTAATTGGGGCATTTAGCCCATTTACATTAAAGGTCAATATTGTTATGCATGAATTTGATCCTGTCATCATGATGTAGCTAGCTATTTTCAGAGTTGTTTATGTGGTTACGTCATAACGTCACTGCTCAGTGTACTTCAGTGTGTTTTGTAGTGGCTGGTAATGGTTTTTCCTTTCCATATTTAGTGCTTCCTTCAGGAGCTCTTGCAAAGCAGGCCTGGTAGTGACTAATTCCCTCAGCATTTGCCTTTCTGAAAAGGATCTTATTTCTTCTTTGCTTATGAAGCTTAGTTTGGCCAGATACAAAATTCTAGGTTGAAAATTCTTTTCTTTCAGAATGTTGAATATGGGCCCCCAATTGCTTCTGGCTTGTACAGTTTCTGCTGAGAGGTCCACTGTCAGTCTGATAGGCTTACCTTTGTAGGTAACCTGGCCTTTCTCTCTGGCACAAAAGATGGTTTATTGAAAGGATTAGTAAAATAAGTCCCTAACCCTGTTAACCCCAAATAAAAGAGGGAAGATACAATGATCAATTTCAAAAATAAATAAAAATAAATAAATAAATAACACATGCAAAAGGACAAAAGAGAGCCCATCACTACTGACTATATTAAAATGCTAATAAATGAATACTATAAACATTTCTAGGCCCACAAATTTGTATTTGATATCTTAGATGAAATAGAATGCTGCTTGAAAGATAAAAACTACCAAAACTAAATGTCAGAGACACATAAGTACACACACACAGATACATATGTATTTCCAATGCCTATCTCAGTGTTCACGTAATAATTGGGACTAGGTAAAAATTAGTAAAAAAGAATAATCCAATTCTAGTGGTTATGCTTAAAACCTTTGGACTTTTGCCTTGCATTTCAGA
Source organism: Chlorocebus sabaeus (assembly GCF_047675955.1). Classification (NCBI taxonomy): domain Eukaryota; kingdom Metazoa; phylum Chordata; class Mammalia; order Primates; family Cercopithecidae; genus Chlorocebus; species Chlorocebus sabaeus. Next base: position 15,175,046 of record NC_132913.1, read on the forward strand.
AGACTTGCCAGTCTGATCATCTAAAAAAAAAGAACATACTCTAACTCTTTCACTTGTTCTCCAGTCTCCAAACACGTAGACAAATGTCCCCACTATTTTTATTTTATTTTATTTTATTTTATTTTATTTTATTTTTTGCTTTTATTATTTTTAATTGACACATAAAATTGTAAATACTTATGGGGTACAGAGTGATATTTCTATGCATGTATACAATGTGTAATGATCAAGGTAATTAGCATATCCATCACCTCAAACGTTTATCATTACTTTGTGTTAGAAACATTCAAAATCCACTCTTCTGGCTATTTGGAAATATATAATAAATTGTGTTCATTATATTCACCCTATAGGGCTGTAGAATACTAGAGCTTACTCCTCATCACCAACCCTTGCTCTATTTTAAATTTATACAGTAAAATGTATAATAGCAGTTTATAACAAACCTTACACACATTTTATTTATGTGAACAGTTGCAGGCCAGCATCGGGCCATCACTGGCTCTGTTGGAAGGGGCAGTGGTCACCTTCTCATGTTGCTCCAGTTGTAGTCTGCTCCCCCAGATATGAGCAAGGCTGAGGCTGCTGAGTGGCCCATCTCTGGGCCATGCCCCCAGATACCACATGTGCTTCAGATACAGGCCATGCCATGTGACAGTGTTGCTGTCTCTTGGTTGTGTCTCTTGGTTGCTGTCCACCATTGTAAGCTGTGCTCATTAGGATGATCTGCTTAGTCATCCTTTTACCTTTCATCTTTTCAACTCTTTTAAATTATACTTTAAGTTCTAGGGTACATGCGCATAACGTGCAGGTTTGTTACATATGTATACTTGTGCCATGTTGGTGTGCTGCATCCATCAACTCGTCAGCACCCATCAACTCGTCATTTACATCAGGTATAACTCCCAGTGCAATCCCTCCCCCCTCCCCCCTCCCCCCTCCCCATGATAGGCCCCGGTGTGTGATGTTCCCCTTCCCGAGTCCAAGTGATCTCATTGTTCAGTTCTCACCTATGAATGAGAACATGCGGTGTTTGGTTTTCTGTTCTTGCGATAGTTTGCTGAGAATGATGATTTCCAGTTGCATCCATGTCCCTACAAAGGACACAAACTCATCCTTCTTTATGGCTGCATAGTATTCCATGGTGTATATCTGCCACATTTTCTTAATCCAGTCTGTCACTGATGGACATTTGGGTTGATTCTAAGTCTTTGTTATTGTGAATAGTGCCGCAATAAACATACATGTGCATGTGCTTTATAGCAGCATGATTTATAATCCTTTGGGTATATACCCAGTAATGGGATGGCTGGGTCATATGGTACTTCTAGCTCAAGATCCTTGAGGAATCGCCATACTGTTTTCCATAATGGTTGAACTAGTTTACAATCCCACCAACGGTGTAAAAGTGTTCCTATTTCTCCACATCCTCTCCAGCACCTGTTGTTTCCTGACTCTTTAATGATTGCCATTCTAACCAGTGTGAGATGGTATCTCATTGTGGTTTGCCCCCACTATTTTTATATATGCAACCTCACTTATGATAAAAAAATTCTCTTCAAAAAGAAAGAATTGGCAAAGTTAAAGTGTTCTTTAGATTAATAAAATGTATGTTACTTTTTACCTGTTTTAAGGCAGTGGTAACTTAAGCCAGGAAATATATTAAGATAAATGATTACTATTTGAGGTGACAGAGGGTAGTAAAGTGAGGTATGAATTATGAATACTATAATTCATTCACTAAGTCATCACTTCCCAAAATCTACTAGCAAACAAAACAGGGAAGGAGAAATAATTTGTACTTTTCAAATATTACAGTCCGTTTTGCATAGTGATATTCATGGATTTTTGAACTTCTGTTTTTTTTTTTTTTTTCTTGAAAACTTGTTAGTGGTGAAATAATAAGCATGATAATATAAATTCAACACTAATTATGGGTTGCTATGTGTTTAAATGAATTAAAATATAAAAACATTTTGAGCAAACTCTAAGAATGACTCAGTAATCTCATGTCATTTTGCTATAAGTGCATAGCCTTTGAAATTAAGAGATTTTTCCCTCATTTACTTCAGGTTATGATGTGCCAGTGGAAATACCATCTATAAAGGGCATATTGGGTGTGCTAACATATGATGGAATAGTTTCAGTATGCAGGCAGATCCCTATTTTAAAATACTATGTTCCCTATTAGTTCTGTTATTCCACCAGTATATATTCTATTCACAGTAGAAAAAAGTGTGTAACAAATCTTTAAGGTCTATACTTTTCTGATGAAAATATTCTGATCAACTTTATTCACTTATAATTATCATCAGTTCTGAAGTGAACATTTCATCTCCTTTCATTTTTCATTGCTATTCCTGCTGATGAAGATAAAGTGAATGCATGAAGAACTTACACTGAATTGTTGCCATTTGTGCAATTAGTCTTCCAATTTCAGTTAGAAGCTTTATTTACCTAAATAATATTTAAAGTGACACATATTGGTAGAGTAGTAGAAATAAAAATTGCTTTTATGCTGTACATCTGAATGAAAGTTTTGATATAAATGACAGAATGCATGGTGGAGTATGAGAAGGGAGAAGTTGAAAGTACAAGGTCAACATGAAATCTGTGAATTATAATAATTATTGTTTTCCCAAAGGGCTTTCAGGTGAAAAATATCAACAGGAGATAGAAATAACCTGCAAATGTTACATATATTATTACCTAAGTCAAGATTTGAGGAATATAAGGTCCTTTTGAAGATTAAGTTAATAAACACAATTTATACTCTGTTAGTTTTCAGAGAGACCATCTGTGTGGCTTCATTTAGTATTACTTTATACTATGTGTGCCTATAATTCAGCCCAGAGTTGCTTTATAATTAATATTTTTCATTAAAATTTGTTAATATGAATCTCAAGGAACTTCTGTATTCACTGCTTTTCTCTGTTTAAAATAAGCTGGTAGGCTTTCCCCACCGCCCAAAGCATTTAAGAAGTAGGATAATAGAGCTTATTAATCTAACAGAATTGTTATGATTGTGACAAAAACAACTGGAGTCCTTTGGGTACTGAGAAATGAAAAATTGTAGAATTAGGTATTGTGGAAAGCAGGAACTTAAACATCTAACTCCTGCTACCAGCATCACGTATGGTGGTATGTTCTAAAAGACACTGATCGTGTAGAACAATTATACCAAGCATATTATAGTCTTTCTGTGAGGCCAGTTATTTTAAATGATATTGATAAATATTGCCAGGGCTGTCCTCCAACAAATATGTTCAGCACACACATTAGGTTATCTGTAAAAAGGAGGTTAGCCTGAGAATATTGCTATTGGCATTACTGATTCTTGAGCAACAGTGAGGTAAGAAACTCCTAAAACAGAACTCAAATTGGTTAAGAAAGCTGAGGTAGTCACAGATCAGTATCACTCCCTTTGTTACCTCTTAAAAATGGTAAAAGTAGCCAGACATGGTGGCTCACGCCTGTAATCCAGCACTTTGGGAGGGGAGGCCAAGGCAGGCAGATCACGAGGTCAGGAGATAGAGGCCATCCCACTAACATGGTGAAACTCCGTCTCTACTAAAAATACAAAAAATTAGCCGGGGTGGTGGCACGCACATGTCATCCCAGCTGCTCGGGAGGCCGAGGCAGGAGAATCACTTGAACCCTGGAGGTGGAGGTTGCATTGAGTGAGATCATGTCACTGCACTCCAGCTTGTGCAACAGAGGGAGAGTCTGTCTCAGGGAAAAAAAAAAAAAAAAAAAAGGTAAAAACAAGTCCTGTAAGCAGGAACACTATTGAAATTCCCCATTTAAGCCTTAGAAGTTCCATAGTTAAAAGCAAACAATGTTAAAAAAGGAAGGCACAATCAAAGATGAATATACAAAAAGGCAAGCCACTTTGATGAATTTACATAAATGATAAAAAACTGATTTAGACCACCCAAGACTAAAAGTGTTAGAATTATTGTATGAATAATATTTTTAAAAACTATTTGTGAAACTGTTTAAGAACATAAGGGATCAAATCACAAAAATGGACAATTTTAAGATATTTTTATAAATGAATACATCAGAAAGAGAAAATGAAACTAAAAGTAACTAAAATAACTAAAACTAAGAAACTTATAAATATAAATAAACATCCAAAAATGTAAACAGTAGATTAAACACTGCTCAAGAGAAAGATAACATGCAGGGAAATAAATAACAATAAAACATACAGAATGAAGTAGAAAGTAATAGAGATTGAAAAGAGGAAGGGGATATTAAGAGATAGGAAAGATAGAATTAGAAAGTCTAATGTGTATAATTGGAGTACAAGAAGTAATGAACTGAAAAATGTGATTTTTTTGCATATTCAAACAGAGAATAGCATAAATTCACATATTTTGCTCTTAGTTTTTTTGCAGAGACTCCAATTAAATGTATATACAATGCTAAAATATCTCTGGCCTCCACACACAAAATGTCAGGAGTTCTCTTAAGTCACTGTAACATCCAAAAACTTTCAGATGCATTTCCATATGTGTTCTATACACAAGATGAGAACATGAGAATTTGACATATCATGATCAGGAATCCATATTTCAGAAGTAGTTAACATAACCAAAACTGAATATCTGAATTAAGAAATTTAATTTAAATTTTTGACATTCATGATATTTAAGAAATATAGTTGTTAGAAATAATACATACTGCTTCAGCATAAATAGGGTATGAAATTCCATCAACTTCAAACTATTCAATTTAGTGCTATAATTCTTTAGTTTTGTATCACCCCGTTTCATGTGGCACTCTGTTGCCTAAGAATCCTAGATTGGCTTATTATGCTGTAAAAATATTGTTGTACACACCATAGATGAACCTTTCAGTGAACAGGCCTATTGGAATGCCCGAGGACAGAGCTTAAAGTGAGGCTTCTCTGAACTTTTAGGAACATGTTCTGTAGTTATTTTTGTGCCTGCTTATCAATACATATTTGTAAGTTTGGAAAAACCTAGTATAAAACTTTTAAAATTATAATATTTACTCGGTAGTAGGGCTGTGTGTGAGGAATTACAAAGGTTCTCTCCATCTGTAATGATCACAGCCTACAGATATTTACTAAAAGAACCCAATACTTGCCTAATGGACAAATTGGTTGAGGTCAGTACACACACACACACACACACACACACACGTAAATATATATAATCATGCATATATAAAAGGTAGGGTATTAATACTGTGATGTCATGTTTTTACATATGGAAAAGCACTGGGATTGCCACAGAGAAGAACTGGTAGCAAATAGTCATTTTCCAAATAAAAAGTAATGAAATACCAATGAATATGTGCTATTACTCTGCATTAGAAGATGTAGGTTTTTATTTTCAAGTTAGAAGAATGACTTTTTAAACATGCATATAGGAGAGTTGCAACAAAATTACTGCCTTTGACATGACTATTTGATAGAGCTCAATACTTAGTGACTAAACTTTTTGGAAAATCATTTTGCTTTATTATAATACATGTACAAAAATGCTTGAAACAATCGGCAAAAATCAATCTTATATTTTTATTTTATTAAAAACTTTTCTTAAACTCCAACAATATTATCCAAATTGATTACTTGCATATTTCATTGAATTGCCATCAGATGTGTTTTATATTTATCCTCTCAGGACAGAAATCAGTCATGACTAAAAACCATTAAATCAATATTATCCAGATACCTATGTATATACCCAGCTATGCGCAAAACCATATGCACATAATTTCTAAATCCATACATGGAAACACTGTTGGAATAATTAGCTGCTTGAAAAGGTCATATTCAATTGGATATACAAATGGAGAATAAATAGAATTGTATATTTAATAGCACATAGCATATTCTTTTTGTTTACAGAAATACAATTTTTGCCTTCTTGTTGACTACTCAAATACAGATCTACCATCCCTTCTTGTTTTTTTTTTTTTTTTTTTTTTTTTTTTTGAGACGGAGTCTCACTCTGTCCCCTGGCTGGAGTGCAGTGGTACAATCTTGGCTCACTGAAACCTCTGCCTCCTGGGTTCAAGCAATTCTCCTGCTTCAGCCTTCCCAGTAGCTGGGACTACAGGTGCGTACCACCATGCCCAGCTAATTTTTTTGTATTTTTAGTAGAGACAGGGTTTCACCATGTTGGCCAGGATGGTCTTGATTTCCTGACCTGGTGATCTGCCTGCCTTGGCCTCCCAAAGTGCTGCGATGACAGACATGAGCCATACCATCTCTTCTTAAAACACTTGGACTGGGCGCGGTGGCTCAAGCCTGTAACCTGGGCGAGAGAGCAAGACTCCGTCTCAAAAAAAAAAAAAAAAAAAAAACACTTGGAACAAGTTATAGTTCAGATTTCAAAATTTCTCAAAGGAAGATACATAATATATGATTAACAGTTCACAGGAAGGGCAGGGCCATTGATATTTCTTCAACAGAACGTGGGAAAACCCACACTGATTGATATACATAAAGATTCTAGGTTGTCTTAGATTAGGTCATGCTAGTCTGCCAAGTGGGTTATGCAAAACAAACAAACAAACAACAAAACAAAAAACTTCTCATACATTGGAATTCAAAATTATAGGCAAATAATAGTGGACATGTGTTCATTTCTACAAGCTTTCTTTCACTTCACAATGAAGCCTCATTGTGAAGGTTCACATTTCACCCACATGTAGCTTCAAGGGAAGACTCCGATTCTGAAGAATTTCTAATGTCACTTTATTTGCTATTTATTTTTATATATTTTCATCTTTGATGACAGTCAATACCACAGGAATACTTTGTAATTTCACTTTTGTACTTTTGGTACAGGAACTAACTCTCTTTCTGTGTGACATCTTCACCATGTCTTGTATTCTCAAGCCCATAAGCTTCTTTCTACAAGTTGTTACCTCAAATAGAATACAATTGAATTTGTATTTGATAAATAACAGTGAATCTCAATACTCAATAATATTTTCAATGACTTTGAGTTCAAAGATGAGGTCATTGCTAACTAAAGTTGAAAATAGATTCTCTTAACTCTCTTTTTATTTTATAAGAAATACTAAAATACTTCCTAGAATGGAAATTGCAATACTTCTATAAAGCTACTATGGGTAATTTTTTTTTTGTCTTTCTGTTATAGTCCATTTAAAAATTTTCACACTTTTTCTTTTCTTCACTTGGGATTGATTAGTTCAACCATTAGATTTAAATTGGCTATTGAGATTATGTCTAGTCATTTGGTAGGCACGAATAATTATTGCACATTCAATATCTCTGACTGTAGGGGGTCTAAGTTCTTCTTGCATGTAAACCCTTAATAATTGCAATACAAATGAGTGAATGTAGGTAATTTAATTATCATTTCTGGGTCTAGTATCTCTTTGACATTCTGGAACTGTCACCATCAAAATGAAGTGTTGATTCTAGGTTGTCTTCATTTGAAATTATTACTCATTATCTGGTACTAATTGTTTAGTTCACAATGGTTGCTTCAGTGATGTAAATCACTACACACATTATAATTTGTATAGGAATTTCTATTACTGAGTCATATGCTAGCTAGATAAGGCCAAGTTTTGTTTAACATAAATAAAAGTAATTATATGACAAAAAAAGTTTCCTTGGCAACGATAATCTCTATGATTTCTCCCGGGATGATGATTCTGACTTGTGTTGTGACCCTTTGTTATTTCTGGGAAATATTATTTCTGCCGATGTATGACTGGCAGTGAACATTAAATCCTATCTGAACAAATGAGATCTTGAATTTATTGAACCCTATTTCTTGCACTGCAGTATATTTGCAATCAATTATTCCAATTCTTCCAGTACCCAAATTACTTGAATGACATTGGAAAACCGATACTAAACCAAGCAAGCCAGAGCTCCAGAGATGCAGAATGTATTTAAAAAAGGAAAAATATACACGATATAAAAATCAGATGAAGTTAAAAAAATACTTCTACCATGATGGGATAAGTTGGATATTATAAATGAAATGGAGAATAAGACAAAACAGTGTGCAATCACTTTGTGTTTTCCAGAACATATGTGGGCAGACTTTAAAATATTATGAAAATATTAATACAATTATGGGTATAATCTAAATGCACATCATCGAAATGAGAAATATGAAAGTTGAAAAATAAAAATCAAAAGAATATTGGGTGGTGCATCAATAGGTGAGGTTAAAAGAAGCCAGCTAAATTCAGTCAATTAGCTAGCTGGGATATTGGTCAATGAATTCTACAATACATCACACAAGTGTGTGTGAGTATGTGTGTGTACGTGTATAAGACAGAAGAGGGACAGGGAAGGGGAGAGGAAGGCAAGGAGAGGAAATAAAATTTAATATACAAAAGAATACATCAAATTCCATCATCCATCAGTACTTGTTATATACGAAAGTGACAACAGAGTGGGGAGAGTAGGTAGGAAGATAGTTAACACATAATTTTTAAAAGTTCCTTTAAAGGCTCTGAAAAGGAAACACAAGTCCTTAGATTCGTATTGTCTACCTAAAATAAGAAAGTAAATTTAAAATGATCAATACATTGTCATATCAGAAAGAAATTTCAGAACACCAAGAATAACTCCATTGGAAGTTCTGTGGGATGAGATGGAAGTAGAGGCTGCTATGAAATAGCAGCAGATAGACATCTGGATTCTCATTAGTAATAGTAAGTGCGAGACTCTGAAAGATTATCTGTCTAAATGTGAAGTATGACTATTTCACTAGAACTCTTTATTTAACCAAACCAACATTCAACTGTGAGCACAAAATAAAAACACTGAAACCATGCCTAAACACACAATGTTCCCCAATGTCCACCCCTGTCTGGAAGAATTACTAGAGGATACATTTTGAAAAAAGGAGCAATAAGTCTGAGAGAGAGATTGTATAAGAAATAGTGAAGAACAATAAAACCAGTATAATTTATGCTTAGTCATAAATAAAGGTAGCTTTTGAAGAAAACAATAGGACTTTTTATTTTAGATTTAATTTATTGATTATCTTAATGTAGAGTAGGCTTTTCAATGTGCTGATATAGAAGATGGCAGGGGGTGGGAGGAAGAGCAAAATAATTGCTAAGATTCTTGATTTATGTGAGAAAAATATAAAGAAAATGATTAACAAAGGCATTGCATAGACATAGCAAAGCTTAAATACACATGTTAAAATTTTGAGGGCAACCATTTAAAAAATATTAGTGAGATGTCAGACTTTCAAACCATTAGAGAAAAATAAACATAAGGTAACTGCATGAATTCATCAAAAGACAAGAATAATATTTTTTAAAGCAGAGAAAGTAGAAAACATAAAAGAAGTTGTTAAAGAGTGATTTAAACATCTCAGTAATCACAAATCAAATCAATATCTAAAAACAATTTAAATGCTTAGTTTCAAACTGGGTTTTAAATAGCTCTTTTGTTTAAAAGAGCATTAAACATTTAATCTTAGAAAATAAAATGACTCATTAATAGAGGTAGCAAAGAAATAAAAGCATATCAGACATATGTCCAAAAAAACAGGTGTGTCAATATTGGTGTTAGGACAAAGAAAATGTTAATCGAATACATTTAAGAGGACATCTTAAATATCCTTTTAAAGAGGATATCTTTAAAATCTATCAGACTAGGAATATATTTTGTGCTAAACCTATTTTGGCCTCTGTAAAGAAGCAAGTAACAGATACAATTTCACAGGTTTATAAAACAAAGATCATAGTTGCCTTAAACTGAGATAGCAAAGACTGTAAGAAGAAGTGGTGGTATTGATGACATGTTAAAGTCTGAGAGTTAAGTTTGGGGTATAATTGTTTTGAGTTGCGTATTAGAAAACTAAGTATACATATCAAGTAGAAAGTTGACTATAAAAGTCTTTGAATCAGTGTTAAATCTAGCTACAAGGTATAAATTTAAAAATCTCTAGTATAAAAACTGCATTTAAAAATATATGACAAAATGATATTTGGTTGGTGTACACATGTCAAATTTTTAAAACGTAAGCAATCCAAGGACTAAGTTTTTGGGCATTCCAATGTTTTTAGAGCAGGAATTGAGAGAACATGGTGAAGCAAATGCAAAGATAAGAGTATAAAACGACATTCAGGAGAGTGGTGACAGTATAGAAAAAGTTAAAAATTGTGTATTAAAGATGAGAATGGCAAATACTGCAGACAGATCAAGCAAGATGAAGACTAAGAATTGACTATTGTAATCAGTGATTAAGAAGTCATTGCTGACCTTGTATTAGAAGTCTTTTACAGTGACAAGAGCAATAGGCTTGCTTGGAATGGGCTCAAGGGGTAATATGAAAAGAAGCATTACAATAAATGAGGGAAGTGAAGTGTTGTAAGGAATGTTGTTGTAAAGAAAAAAAAAACAGGTTTTTATATAAAGCAGAGGGAGAGGCAGGATCAGCAGTGAGCTCAGCAGTTTTTTAATTTATTTTAAGAGAAAAAGCTACGTCTTTCACATAGATGTGAAAGATCATGCACACAACTAAAAATAAATAAAACAAAGGTAAATGAAGAAATGGGGTACTTTAGGAAAATGGTGATAGTAGAATCTGTTGTAGAACTGAAGGTGTTGCCTTTGGATAGAAGCATGAATAATTTATTTCTAACGAAACAGGAAAAATGTATATATTGCCATAAAAACTATTACAAGGCTGTAATAGTGGTGGAAGCATCTGGAAGGTATTTTGGCTGCTACAATTTCTTTCATAAAGCAAGAGCTGACCTCATCAGATAAGAGTGTAGATTTTTGTGGTTTGTGAAGAAAGGACAGGGTCTGAATGGTCATCTAGGAAGATGGCAGATTGAATGGAGAATGGAAACACCTAATACAACTGTTGAGCAGCAGTAGGGGTATGTGAGAAGCTGGCAAACATGCTTCTATATGTAAACAATCTGCATGATAGTGTGTTTTACACCACTAAGCTCAAGTAGGTATATAGAGGTTCAAGGTACGCAGATAATGTGAACCAGGGTTGTGGTGTTACCAAGGGAGTTGAAGACATAGGCGAGGGATTGATTATAATGTTTTACCATGAAGTTTAAGCTGGGTAAAGATATAAAAGAAGGTAAGAAATAACAGAGGAATAATGTAATACAAGAGGGGCAGTACATCTTAAGTTCTAGTTATTGGTGTTGGGATCTTAGAGCATGTAAGCTAGTGAAGGGGTAGAATTAGAGAGGAATTGAAATTGACATTATGGAAAGTTTGTACTTATTAGTAATGGTAAGTTCTAGGGTACAAATATGATTGTTGGGTGAGTTATCCATGTCAATATTTAAAGCATCAAGAGTTACGAAAGTAGTCATGTTGGGCAGACAGCCAGTACACTGGGAGGTAAAATTCTATGGGATGTGAGATGAGCCTAAGTGTCTATGATATTTGTTAGAAGGAGGATGACATCAAATTTAAACCTGTTGTTCCTAGGGATGAAGAAGGAACATCATTGTAGCTAGGCGTTTTGAAAGAAAAGGGAAGAAAAGAGATTGGATGTGACAAAGAGGGTATCTTTCGCATCTCCATAGTATTAGGAGTAAGGAAAGTGAAACAGCTGCCAGTTGAGAATCTTACAAGAGAAGCAGTATTCTTGAGGGTAGGGAGTTTAATAAAAGCACTAATAGTACAATAAATAAATATTTTTAAAAAGTGATTCAGATGATTTTATCAATTATTTGTTTCTGTTTAACAAACCACTAAATCTTAGGATTTCAAGTAGCAACCTTTTTTTTTCCCCCCCTCATAAATCTACACCCCAGCCAATAGGTTCCACTAATTTGGGACAGAATTACTGATCAGAATTGGGCTTGCTCAGGTGTTTGCATTCAGTTAGTGAACTGGCCAGGGCTGGCTGGTTACTATGCTTTGCCCGGAAAGCCTGAGTTCTGCTCCACGTGTTTCTCATATCACTCCAGCTACCATTCCCTCTACCCATGGTAACGGCAGAAGATTTGAATTAACTATTTAGAAAGAAAGCATCAGTGGCTAATAAACATATTACAAGAAGGTCATTTCTCATTACTAATCAGTGAACACACATTAAAACAATTAAAAGGTAAAATTTTATACATGTTAAGAAAGGTTTATAAAATTCATTGTTGGTGAAGGGGATGGAAAAATATATGTTTTCATTTAGTTTCAGAGAGAGAATACATTATTCCTCCACCTTTGGTAGGACTTTCAGCCATGTGTATCAGTTTTTAAATTGAAGCTACTTTTTAACCCCAAAACTATTCTTCAAGGTATCAACCATAAAAGAATATTCATTGTAAAAGAATACTCACAGTACTTATAAAGATGTTTAAAGATGTTCATTGTAGCATTGTACAAAATATCACACATTGTAGGAAGTTAAATGTGTAAGTACAGATTAAATATAGCAATTCCTCATGCATCAGTCAAAGACTTAGATGAAAACAAGTGCCACACTCAAATTAAGAACTGAACATATTTTAATAAAGGCATTGTTTACAATGATATGGGTACAAATTTAGGAAAGTCAGAAAGGGAAATGTAGTATCCTGGGCTTTATAACTATGGAAAACTCCCAGTGTCTCTTGGCCTAATGGGAAACTCATGACAGCTGTGTGTAGAAGGCCACCTGATAAAAGGTATGATCCTTGGTGGGGGAAGATGGCAAACAAATAGAAAACAAGCACGCAGGAAGGTGGGAAGTAAGTGTCTCAACTTTGCTTTTCTTCTTTCTGTATCTCCTGCCAATGGCTTTCACTGCACTGACAGATACAATCAGAAGCCATAGGGCAAGGAAGGTATTGAGGATCAAGGGCTCTTTCAGGCGGTCGTTTTAGTTCAGTTTCCCAGGACACAGAGCAGTGTGAAGAGTGGAGACTGGATCCGGACAGACGAAAGGAAGTTATGCAGCATAACACACAAGTCAGTATTCAATAACAGAAAGGAGGTCCAGGTAAGTTCATACTTGTTTATATAGAATGATTTCTCCAAAATGGGTAAATGAAAAATGTTAATACCTGCAATCTAATATTTTTAATATAAAATATACAATGTGACCATATACTTCTAAATCTACATACGTAATTATTTCAGTGAAAATATATACCTTAAATTGTTAACAATAGTCATCATTCCTGTAGCTAGTAGTTAGTGGATATGGGTAGAAAGTTGAGAGGGATTTTATTCATCTGGATTTTGAAGTTTACAATGAGCGTGCATTTATGTATCAAATTTATTTAACTGAAATTTAAATGTCTTACATCAATAAAATTACTAAAATGCTATAGAGCAGTCGGGCAAGGGGCAGAAGCAAAATTTTTATTATGATAAACAATAATGTATCTTCTAATATACACAATATAGAGAATCAGAATGAGGAAATCACGATGGAAGCCTGCTTATTAAATAATTATTGAATTATGAATTGAATTTATGAATTGAATTATAAATTGAATTCAACTATGAATTGAATTATAAATTGAATTCAACTATGAATTAAATTATGAATTATGAGTTATGAATTGAATAACAAGAAATAGGTAATGAGGGTGGCTGCCACCAGTCTAATTCTGAGGTTTGAAAAGTTTTACAGTGGAAAACAGGTACATACATACGTTCAGTAAGTAATGGTGTTTAATTGTATTTAATTTCTCCTATTTTTCTAAGTGACTGCTAATTTTTTAGGAAATAAATATGTTATTTGGACCTAAGTGTTTACTAAACAGGATTTATTTCTTTTGGCTTAGGGGTACTACGAAAAAATCACTGAGATACTAAAGGCACGGTGAACACAGAAAGGTTGAAAACTTCAGATCTAAAGTATTAAAATCATTCTCGGGCAAATGACAGAAGTTCTACGTACATATTTCTAAAGATAAAAGCATGTTAACTGTAAACTTATTCTGCCTCTAGATTATCAAATGGCACATCACTCTTTTACTGTTTTTCTTTTTAATTTTTTCCGGCGGGCAATTCATTTACATGGACTCCTCTTTTATGTAATTTGTATCTAGATGAAATATTTGGGGACTTATCATTGAGTGTAAATAGAAAGAGCTAATGAGAACCAATGCCTTTCTCCCGTCATCCACTCAGTTTATTTCCCTAACGTTTGCTAATCACCTGTGACTCATTTGGCAAAGAAAATACACTAATATGCATAGTCTAGCAGAAAGCAGGTGTTAAGCATTGTACTGTGAAATTATACTAGTTGATACCATGCACAGGAACATGAACAGAAATATAAAAAGGGGAAATTGCATCAGGTTGTAATGTAGTGCTCAAAACTAGGAATCAGAACATAATCTGTGCCCCATCTAGCTACATGACCATGGGCAATCATTTACTGTTCTGAGCCTCAAGTTTTGTTTTCACAGAGAAATGAATCAATCTAACAGTAATTGACCAGTTTCTTGAGGAACTTAAGGACCAGGATAAAATAATACCTAGTTGCAGTTACTACATAATCTATTAGGTCAAATTAGACATACAGTTACTTAGATATATGCATAGCTACTTATTTTAGAAATGCTTGAGGATTCCAGAAAATTTTCAAACTCCTTAATTTGGCACACTTGGCCTGGCCTAGTATTTTGTCAATTAGCCATGACTTATTTTCACGATTCTGACTTCCACCACAAACCATACCAGATTATTACTAATTTAAATTACAATGTTATGTAGTTTCATTTTTCCATGCTTTGACTTTAATAAGTGATTTTAAATATATTAATGAGTGAAGCATATCGACATAAAATCTAATAATGACTGATGGAATGTATTAGAAATGTGAGGGAATCAAAATCTGCTATAGGAATTTGGAAAAAGTGAAGATTAATGTCTATGAGAAATGAGTTTTATTTTAAAAAATGGTATCTGAACTAAACCACAGAGATGGGTAAAAGCTACAGCAGCAAAGACTATATGAAGGCTTTAAAACAAGAGGAATACCCTACGTGTGGAATAACTCAGGCGTATGCCTGCTTTCAAGAGTTTTTATTCAATTTTTTCTTTTCTTTATTTATTTATTATTATTATACTTTAAGTTCTAGGGTACATGTGCATAACGTGCAGGTTTGTTACATATGTATACATGTGCCATGTTGCTGTGCTGCACCCATCAACTTGTCAGCACCCATCAACTCGTCATTTACATCAGGTATAACTCCCAATGCACTCCCTCCCCTCTGCCCCTCCCCGTGATAGGCCCCGGTGTGTGATGTTCCCCTTCCCGAGTCCAAGTGATCTCATTGTTCAGTTCCCACCTATGAGTGAGAACATGCGGTGTTTGGTTTTCTGTTCTTGTGATAGTTTGCTAAGAATGATGGTTTATTCAATTTTTTCTTGCTAACTATGCCTTTTCTAATCTAGCTTATAATCGATTCAACTCAAAACTATGAACATTTGCTAGACATAAATGAGGTAGTCTTCAGCTCACAGGAATTCTTCTGTTCTGGAAATTTCCCCATGGTAGCCAAGTTTCTCCTCCCTGATATCATTCTCCTTATTCTCCTATGACCCTGGCTGATTGTTGCTGTTATTACCAATGAGTGTTGGTAGTAACAATTGCAGCTGTGCTGGAAACGTTTTATTTACCAGATTCAACCTTTGCCCTTCTCCAGTCTGCTATGTGCCAATAAGATGGTCAAGGGGGAAGCATAGTAGTAGAGTCAGAAGAAATGATTGATATTGGAGGGTATTTTTTTCCCCCAAGATGGACTCTTGCTCCGTAGCCCAGCCCGGTGTTCAGTGGTGTGATCTCGACAACCTCAGCCTCCTGAGTAGCTGGCATTACAGGCACCCGCCACCATGTCTAGCTAATTTTTGTATTTTTAGTAGAGACAGGGTTTCACCTTGTTGGCCAGGCTGGTCTTGAACTCCTGACCTCAACTTATCTGCCCACCTTGGCCTCCCAGTGTGCTGGGATTAAAGATGTGAGCCACCACGCCCCGTACTGGAGTTTTTATTTACTTTAATTCCTTACTGTGTGGTATCTCTTAAACTTTGCTCCCTTGGAGAAAAAAAAAAAAACTCTTGTCAAGAGCAAATTCACTATAAACCTTTCTCTTCTTGGAATCTTTGCTTCCTTTCATCCCTTTAAGTAGATGGGTGGTAATAGCTCTGTTCTTATTACTGGTAAACTTTTTATATTTTTCCTTATAGTACCATTCAATTACTTACATTAAAAGAAAATTAAACGACTCACAGTTTCAGTTTTCACATGTAGAGAGGTTAGGAGTTTTTTGTTTGTTTGTTTGTTTTTTATTTTTTTGTTTTTTTTTTATTATACTTTAAGTTCTAGGGTACATGTGCATAACGTGCAGGTTTGTTACATATGTATACTTGTGCCATGTTGGTGTGCTGCATCCATCAACTCGTCATTTACATCAGGTATAACTCCCAATGCAATCCCTCCCCCCTCCCCCCTCCCCATGATAGGCCCCGGTGTGTGATGTTCCCCTTCCCGAGTCCAAGTGATCTCATTGTTCAGTTCC
Organism: Chlorocebus sabaeus; assembly: GCF_047675955.1. Lineage (NCBI taxonomy): Eukaryota > Metazoa > Chordata > Mammalia > Primates > Cercopithecidae > Chlorocebus > Chlorocebus sabaeus. Next base: position 15,191,534 of record NC_132913.1, read on the forward strand.
CACCTATGAGTGAGAACATGCGGTGTTTGGTTTTCTGTTCTTGTGATAGTTTGCTAAGAATGATGGTTTCCAGCTGCATCCATGTCCCTACAAAGGACACAAACTCATCCTTTTTTATGGCTGCATAGTATTCTATGGTGTATATGTGCCACATTTTCTTAATCCAATCTGTCACTGATGGACATTTGGGTTGATTCCAAGTCTTTGCTATTGTGAATAGTGCTGCAATAAACATACGTGTGCATGTGTCTTTATAGCAGCATGATTTAGAATCCTTTGGGTATATACCCAGTAATGGGATGGCTGGGTCATATGGTACATCTAGTTCTAGATCCTTGAGGAATCGCCATACTGTTTTCCATAATGGTTGAACTAGTTTACAATCCCACCAACAGTGTAAAAGTGTTCCTATTTCTCCACATCCTCTCCAGCACCTGTTGTTTCCTGACTTTTTAATGATTGCCATTCTAACTGGTGTGAGATGGTATCTCATTGTGGTTTTGATTTGCATTTCTCTGATGACCAGCGATGATGAGCATTTTTTCATGTGTCTGTTGGCTGTATGAATGTCGTCTTTTGAGAAATGTCTGTTCATATCCTTTGCCCACTTTTTAATGGGGTTGTTTGTTTTTTTCTCGTAAATTTGTTTGAGTTCTTTGTAGGTTTTGGATATTAGCCCTTTGTCAGATGAGTAGATTGCAAAAATTTTCTCCCATTCTGTAGGTTGCCTGTCCACTCTGATGGTAGTTTCTTTTGCTGTGCAGAAGCTCTTTAGTTTAATGAGATCCCATTTGTCAATTTTGGCTTTTGCTGCTGTTGCTTTTGGTGTTTTAGACATGAAGTCTTTGCCCATGCCTATGTCCTGAATAGTACTACCTAGGTTTTCCTCTAGGGTTTTTATGGTATTAGGTCTAACATTTAAGTCTCTAATCCATCTTGAATTAATTTTCGTATAAGGAGTAAGGAAAGGATCCAGTTTCAGCTTTCTACTTATGGCTAGCCAATTATCCCAGCACCATTTATTAAATAGGGGATCCTTTCCCCATTTCTTGTTTCTCTCAGGTTTGTCAAAGATCAGATGGCTGTAGATGTGTGGTATTATTTCTGAGCACTCCATTCTGTTCCATTGGTCTATATCTCTGTTTTGGTACCAGTGCCATGCTGTTTTGGTTACTGTAGCCTTGTAGTATAGTTTGAAGTCAGGTAGCGTGATGCCTCCAGCTCTGTTCTTTTGACTTAGGATTGTCTTGGAGATGCGGGCTCTTTTTTTTGGTTCCATATAAACTTTAAAGCAGTTTTTTCCAATTCTGTGAAGAAACTCGTTGGTAGCTTGATGGGGATGGCATTGAATCTATAAATTACCTTGGGCAGTATGGCCATTTTCACAATATTGATTCTTCCTTTCCATGAGCATGGTATGTTCTTCCATTTGTGTCCTCTTTTATTTCACTGAGCAGTTGTTTGTAGTTCTCCTTGAAGAGGTCCTTTACATCCCTTGTAAGTTGGATTCCTAGGTATTTTATTCTCTTTGAAGCAATTGTGAATGGAAGTTCATTCCTGATTTGGCTGTCTGTTTGTCTGTTACTGGTGTATACGAATGCTTGTGATTTTTGCACATTAATTTTGTATCCTGAGACTTTGCTGAAGTTGCTTATCAGCTTAAGGAGATTTTGGGCTGAGACCATGGGATTTTCTGAATATACAATCATGTCATCTGCAAAGAGGGACAATTTGACTTCTTCTTTTCCTAACTGAATCCCCTTGATTTCTTTCTCTTGCCTGATTGCCCTAGCCAGAACTTCCAACACTATATTGAATAGGAGTGGTGAGAGAGGGCATCCCTGTCTTGTGCCAGTTTTCAAAGGGAATTTTTCCAGTTTTTGCCCATTCAGTATGATATTGGCTGTGGGTTTGTCATAAATAGCTCTTATTATTTTGAGATACGTTCCATCAATACCGAATTTATTGAGCGTTTTTAGCATGAAGGGCTGTTGAATTTTGTCAAAAGCCTTTTCTGCATCTATTGAGATAATCATGTGGTTATTGTCTTTGGTTCTGTTTATATGCTGGATTATGTTAATTGATTTGCGAATGTTGAACCAGCCTTGCATCCCAGGGATGAAGCCCACTTGATCATGGTGGATAAGCTTTTTGATGTGCTGTTGAATCCAGTTTGCCAGTATTTTATTAATGATTTTTTCATCGATGTTCATCAGGGATATTGGTCTAAAATTCTCTTTTTTTGTTGTGTCTCTGCCAGGCTTTGGTATCAGGATGATGTTGGCCTCATAAAATGAGTTAGGGAGGATTTCCTCTTTTTCTATTGATTGGAATAGTTTCAGAAGGAATGGTACCAGCTCCTCCTTGTACCTCTGGTAGAATTCAGCTGTGAATCCATCTGGTCCTGGACTTTTATTCATTGGTAGGCTATTAATTATTGCCTCAATTTCAGAGCCTGCTATTGGTCTATTCAGGGATTCAACTTCTTCCTCGTTTAGTCTTGGGAGAGTGTAAGTGTCCAGGAAATTATCCATTTCTTCTAGATTTTCTAGTTTATTTGCATAGAGGTGTTTATAGTATTCTCTGATGGTAGTTTGTATTTCTGTGGGATCGGTGGTGATATCCCCTTTATCATTTTTTATTGCGTCTATTTGATTCTTCTCTCTTTTCTTTATTAGTCTTGCTAGCGGTCTGTCAATTTTGTTGATTTTTTTCAAAAAACCAACTCCTGGATTGAATGATTTTTTGGAGAGTTTTTTGTGTCTCTATCTCCTTCAGTTCTGCTCTGATCTTAGTTATTTCTTGCCTTCTGCTAGCTTTTGAATGTGTTTGCTCTTGCTTCTCTAGTTCTTTTAATTGTGATGTTAGAGTGTCAATTTTAGATCTTTCCTGCTTTCTCTTGTGGGCATTTAGTGCGATAAATTTCCCTCTACACACTGCTTTAAATGTGTCCCAGAGATTCTGGTATGTTGTATCTTTGTTCTCATTGGTTTCAAAGAACATCTTTATTTCTGCCTTCATTTCGTTATGTACCCAGTAGTCATTCAGGAGCAGGTTGTTCAGTTTCCATGTAGTTGAGCGGTTTTGATTGAGTTTCTTAGTTCTGAGTTCTAGTTTGATTGCACTGTGGTCTGAGAGACAGTTTGTTACAATTTCTAGTACATTTACTGAGGAGTGCTTTACTTCCAATTATGTGGTCAATTTTGGAATAAGTGCGATGTGGTGCTGAGAAGAATGTATATTCTGTTGATTTGGGGTGGAGAGTTCTATAGATGTCTAAGGAGTTTTTACTCTTATTTTTGCAAGAAGAAAACAGCATTCAAAAAATTGAAAATGTATGACTTTTCTTGGACAAGGGAACTGAGGTTTTAGAGCAACTCAAAATGTGGAGAGACAGGTGAATCCAGAGTCATTGCCAACACCTGCTTACCTGAAATGGGAGCACTGGAGTAAAAAACTGGTAGGACAACTTACATGGTAATATTGATCAATTGTTGGAGGCTGAGCGTGGACTAATGAGAAACTATGGGAGCTGCAGTCTTACTGCTCTCCATGCTTTTTTGAGCCCCACTGTGAGCCCCACTGAGTTCTCCTGGTGAGGATCTGAGAAACCTACCCTCTTGCCTCTGGCAGGGGAAAGGGAAGAGCAATTTTGTTTGATTTTTTAATGCCTAGAGCATTTTCCATAACAAATACCCACTCTTCTGAGAAAAAAGTTTTATTAGGGATTTTCCCAAATAGAGAAAGTCACTTCTTCCCATGCCAGCCCCCTACTGCTTTTCTATCTCACCAAATGAGGGCAAGGAGGAAGGTGTGGTGTTTTGGTATTTTTTTATTTATCCTTTTTTTTTTTTTTTTTTTTTTTTTGCAAGGGATGTTAAGGAGGACTATACCACTGGTGAAGATTGCAGTCCTAAAATACAGGCCCACTGAAAGACTGAGATTTAATAATGAGATTATAGAATGCTTCACCCCCTCACCCATACACATATTACCTTCACATCATTAGGAGTCTAGTGTAAAAATAGTGAATTACAGTTAAATGTGCTGCAAGACATAGACTCGGAAATTTTTCTGCAGTGAGCGGGTCTACGCAAACCTACCCGCAAAGGCCTAGGAAGCTAAGGGGCAGAATAAAGAGGCTGACAAATCCAGTTTCACAGAAAGAAACATTGGTTAATTGTAGGGACTTACAAACAGAAGCCATGTCTTGAGCAGCCAAGGGACAAGATGGTGAATCCCTGTGCCCAGACCCAGGGTTTATATACCATATGGAAATTGCCTAAGGGCAGGATTTATGGTAAGTAAATATTTACAATAACATCAAAGTTGTTTTGACCTAAGGGCAGAATTTATGGGTATGTGAAAGTAGAACTCTTAGATGCATTCCCAGAACTGGTGTTAATCAGAAGTCAGCATGATCGATGTGCGTCCAAGATGAAGTTGCTTCAGCCTCCACAAAGGTGAAGTTCTTAGGGAGGCCAAAGTGAGTGGTGAAGATTTAAAAAAAAAAAAAAAAAATCAGAAGAGTTTGAGGCTCTGGCAACTAGAGCTATATAAAATATTAAACATAGCCCAACTCCTAGCCAGATTAGCATAAATAATCATACAAAATGTTTACTTACCTCAGTTCTTATTACTATATACATTATGTTTGACTTGCAGCAACAAAAAATTACATAGCCTGTTAAACGATAGGAAAAATAAAATTAAAACTAAACTAAATGATGCTGTGAAGAGATAAAGTCCTCACGAGAATTAAACTCACATATTATACAAGTTTTCAAATTGTCAGGAAGGGAATTTAACTATAATCATTTAATTATTTACCTCACACTTTCTGGCTCTACTAACTCAGTTTTAACTTTCTTGGCTAGTCTACAGTAGGTGATCACAGCAGAGGAGTGAGTTACAGCATTTGATCTCAATGATAGTTAAATGATCAATTAATAATGCCTTCTATGAATAAGACAGGGCAAGACAAAGACTTACGGAATGCAACACTTTAATTTCTGTTCTAGATCTTTCATTTTAAAACACCAATTGACTGCTTAATAAATGACTTCCAACCTCAGTTTTATTTCCAAGCTTATGGATACTTTGATTTATTTATCCATACACTCTGGGGATGTCTATACCCCAGGCTCCTGAAGATTGCTCTAAAACCTCTGTCCTATGCTTAGCCTCTGCTCCAGAGAAAGAAAAATAAATACTTTCTGAAGCTGTGTTTCACTCTTAACACTTCTAACTTCCTCTTGTCCAGTATCTAGTCCTAGCCTTTCACCTGGGAGGATGCAAACCCCACAAAAAGCCAGTTAGATTTGAGTAATAGAGAAACTTTGATAGCAGTTTAGAGGAAGTGTACAATTTTTCCTACAGGCAATGTAGAATAAAGAAATGCTTCTGCGCAATGAGGTCCTATGTCTTTCTTGTATTTCTTAATGGAAAATATCATCCAACGTATATCAAATATAAAATATCTGACCATTGGAATATTTAGCAAAATTTTAATTATATTTTTATTCTATTTTAGATTATTTGAATATAAGCAGGTCTCCTAGGTAACCCAATCCATTGCTGATGGAAGCTAAGCAGGAGTGATTTCGGCAGTGGCTATCTGAGAGAAAAGTAATTATAGTAAATGCACTATGCAATACAAATGAGATACAGCTATTGAAATTACTCCAAACATCTTTACAAAGAAAGTATCTGAAGAGTTTTTTTTTGTTTTGTTTTCTTTTCTCTATTGCTTTTGTGTTTTACACTCTCAAAGCTGCTTTTATAATGACATTATTTTCTGGGCAGGAGAAGCAGGAGTGTATATATACAAGGTAGCTTGTGCTAAAAATTGAAACTTCCAAATGATAAAAAAAAAAAAAAAAAAAAAGACCAACTGAAACTTCAAAAACAGAACTTTTAAAGCTGTGTTTATTGCTTAAACTCCAAAGTGAGATGTTATTTTTTATTTTGAATTGACTTAAGGCCAATGAGATTGAATTCTTTAATTTCCCATTTCAGCATCAAATGTGAAATTGTGCATACAATGTAGTCTAATTAAAAACAATAACATTTATTTTACAGGAAAACTTTCCAGAGAATAACTTTATAGGTTATTGTGATTAGCATTTACTTCAAATGTAAAATTAAATTATATAGATTTTATTGTTTTTGTGTTGGAAGAAAAGATAATGACATCAACTACTTTTAAGCAGCTACTGTTAAATTTTCAATAAACACAATAGCTGAAAATGTGAAATTGTTCTACTTTAATATTTATTTTCTAATTCTAGTGCTTTTACGAATTACTTGCAACAATATTAAGGCATACCACCCTGTTTCATACAGGTATATACAATAGAAAGGAGAAGTGGAAAAGTCCATCCCATAGTACATCCTTTTTGTAGGGCTCATCTTGTTTTAAGTTCTGTGAGATTGGAAAAGATACTTATTTTTTTAAGTCTACGTTTTATCTTATGTGAAATGGGTGGAAAGAAGCTACTTCTAAATTTGTTTCCAGAGCCAAATGCCCATCTTTATGTGATGTGTTTCACACACAACCCAGAATATAATAGGAATCAATATTTTTACTTTCTGTCCACATAGAATGAAGATCTCTCGGTTTAGTGTTTATCAATAGATTAGGACAAACTTTGGTGTTGCTAGGACATAAAAGCATTGTAATAAAATCTTTGCCTTTATTAATGAAGATATTAAACATTCCACTGATTATTCCAGTTTCCTAATATTCAGAGACAGGTTTACTTTTTGTTACCTAAAACCTCAACTCTCGTATCCCTGGGAATTAGGCAGTTAATTAATTCCACCTCCTTTCCAGGAAGATGTGTCAGGGCCAACGTACGTCCACAGATGAATTTCAGGGCTACTTTACACACCTTCAAACCCCAATGCTTCAGCTTTGTATGACAATATTTGAAAAATATTCCCTACGTAAAAAAGCATCGAGGTACCCCCTTGGGATAGAAAGCAATTTCTGTATCAGCCTGTGTTGGGACATAGAATAGGCAGTCAATAACTATTACTATGATTGAATCGTTCTGACTTTAAGCAGTAAGCATTTATCTTCACAGTAGGTGACTGCCACTGTGCTATGAGCGAGAAAAAGAACTATGAGATCATCTGTGCCCACAGGGAGCTTATAGCCACATGAGAGAAGTGTTTCACAAATATGAAATAGAATAGATGCTACTTGACTTCACCTACTTTTTACAAGTACTTTTGCTATTTGGAGAAAGGGTGCAATCTCTGCTGGCCGTGATGCACAAAAAGCCTACAATTTTCCTACCTTTTTTTTTAGCAGTTGTGTTTTCAACTAAGCCATAACATTTTGGCACATGTTTCCACACATCTTGACATACAGTTTCATGTCTTGACACAGTATCTCAGAGATCTCAGAATGGGGAAATAAAGTCTGCAATTTACAAGGCTCAACTAATTACCAATGTGTATACATTCCCAAGTTCAATTTGAATTGTATCTCCTTGCAAAATGGAATGTCAAAGAATGCTAAAATATTAAAATATAATTCTGATTCGTTATGTGACTTAAAAAAATCTAGGCAAGTAATAAGAAAATATATAAACAAAGAAGTATAACTCCCATTAAAATTAAAATGTACTCTGGTGGCCAATTTTTAAATTTACTCTTTTGAAAGTGGAAGAACTGAATAAATTGGCAACCATTCAGCAGATCTGTAGACAGGATTTCTGTATGAAAAGGTCCTGAGGCCAGGAGAACTCAGAGGATGTAACATCCATTTAACCTAACCTCTGGATTTAATAGATGAAGACTATTACAGAAAGTCTAAGATATTTGCCATGTACAGAGAAGGTGGCTTAGGGTGGTTATAGTCCATTTATCTTACAATTTAACCACTTTTATGAGTCATTTAATTGTGAAAACATCAAAAGTAAAAGTAATTTACTTTGTTGCTATAACTTAGGACATTCAGAAATATGGCTATGTGGTATTTGAAATAGATGGAAATAGAGTGACTTTATATTAATAATAGCATTGATGTTAAATAATAAAATCTTTGAACATTAAGTAAACTAAAATAAATTGAAGGGCATATTTTATGTAAGAAATCTTTCTCATTTAGTAATCTGAGACTCAGATGACATTTCCAAAGTTTATCCGAAAAACATTTGCTGGCGTTCTAGATGGGTCAGGCCTAGTCAGAATTCTTCACATAAGTGTCGGGAGTGACTTTATTCAGAGCATCTATTGAAATGTCACCTTCAAATGTAGACCAGTGAGAGGCGTGCGTTCATAATTTTCTTTCTGATAAATATTTCTTAAGCACTATGTGCCAGATACTATTGAAAGTAGATGAAATAGGCATAGTCTCCACCCTCATGGAGCTTATACCCTAGTGGGGGAAAGATAGATGTTAAATGGATAATTGGTAATGAGATGATGACGTAGGAGTCTTGGGAGAGCAAACGGAATAGATGTGAGTGCAGTAGGCACGACCTGAGGGTGACTTGGACAGGGTGCGGAGGGATCTATCTACAGGGAGGAGATTCAAAGTGAAAGTTAGTGAAAGAATTATTCTGCCATGGGGGAGAATCCAGATGAATAATGTCCCAGACAGAGAGAATGGCAAGCATAGAGGGCTCAAGGTAAGGAAGATGCAATGTGTTATAGAAACTAAAAGGAGATTAAAAAGGGTGTGAGGTGAGTTAACCTGAGAAGAACGGCTCCAAATGAGAATGATGGATCAAAAGGACTGAGATCATTCAAGATGACAAGTTTGCTATTTTGTAAAAATAAATGAGAATTATATGAAGGGCTTTAAAGAAAATGCTTTATTGACACATAAATAATGAATTATAAAATTCACACATTTAAAGTGCAAAGCTCAATGATTTTAGTAAAGAGTTGTGCAACCCTCAGTATAATCTAATTTTATTGTAGTAAAATATAGATACAATCTAGTATTTAATTCAAAATGTCTCATTTTATGGCATTAACAACAATCAGTGTTGGTCAACCACCTCCATTATCTAATTTCTGAACTTTTGTTACCCTGGATGGAAATCTCATACTCATTAAGTAGTGACTCTTATTATTCCTCTTCCATGCCCCTGTAAACCACAAATCTACTTTCTCTTGCTATAGATGTGTCTACTCTGGATATTTTGTATAAATGGTATCCTATAATATGTGGCCTTTTGTGTCTGGCTTCTTCCATTTAGCGTAAGGGACACTAATGATCATAGAAGCTCTATTTACAATAGCCAAAGGGTGAGAATAACACAAATGTGTATCAAAAGAAATGAAATGATAAACAAAAATGTGGCATATCTAGACAATGGAATGCTATTTAACCATAAAAAGAATAATGTTACGATACCTTAAAACAGAATTATAGTACAATGTGTATGAAGGGTTTCTAAACGAGATGTCAAATAATATGATTTACTTTTGAACACATCTCAGAATGCCCCATTGATTTCTGTATGAAGACTGGATTGAAGGGAGGGAAAAAAAAAGGAAATACTAGCTGAAAAGCGACTGCAGTCGACCAAGTGAGATATTGCGTTTAAAGTAGGAAAGTTACAACAGAGGAGGGGAAAGTGATACCTTAGAAACATATTTAGAAATAGAATAATTGTGCTTTGTGCTTTATTGAATGTAGGGACTGAAACAGAGAAATCAGTGCAGACACACAAATATGGAATGCAGCTATGTCACTTACTATGATGTAGAAGAAACAGATTTGGGGGAGAAAGGATAAGATGAGATTAAGTTCAACATTGTGTGTTGATGAGGATGTGGGTGAACTAGAACTCTCAATGGAGGCATGTTTCTATAAATGGTATTTTACATGGAAATAGAATTTATACTACTACCTTGGAAAACTGTTGAGCATTATCTTTAAAAAAACAAATATGCACACGAAATATACCCTCGTAATTTTATAACACATACCCAATAGGGATAAGCACATATATTTACAAAAAAAATGTGTAAGTTTTATTGCAAGATTATTTGTAACATTCCAAAACCAGAATCTACCAAAATTCCTATTGAGAGTGGAATGATTGAATAAATTGTGACAGTATCATACAAAAGAATACCGTAAAACAACAAACAAGCTCCAGCTGCATGCAACAACATAGATAGATCTTGAAAATATCATGTGCATTAACAGCAGCCTGACACAAATGAGCACATATGGTATGATGGCAACCATTACAAAGTTTTAAAGGAAGCAATTCAGGTTCTAAGAATTCAGGGTAAGTTATCCTGGGATGGGGGGAAGGGGCTTTAACAGGAAGATGGCATGAGGATTTCTGGGGTTCTCCCCTCCCTGACCGCTCCTGTCTCAGTGGCTCCACAACTCTTACATATTATAAACATTTTTTTTCATGTGTTTATCTTTGCATAAGTAAGTGTGTGTTCTAGGTATGTCTGTATGTCTGTTTTTTCCAGTAGACTTTGCGCTCCTTGTATAATAGAGACTGTATTTTATTCAGCTTGGAACCTGACACATAGTAGAATCAGAGTAAATGCTGAATGAATGAATGAATGAATGAATGAATGAATGAATGAATGAATAGCAGGGTGTTAGGAGACAAAAGGATATGGATCATTGTATCAAAGCCAGTACCTAAAGGAAACATACGCAATGCTTATGGTATCAGATGTACCATGGCAGCGGGCAAAACTCAAAGGTCCATATGAAAATGAATTTGGCAACTTTCAGTCATATTGGAATACATTTGAAGTGATAGTTACTCAATTGTTTTGGATGACTTAAAAGGAAACTTATTCCTTGTAATAGGACTTCTTTTTAACTGGGATGCAATATGCCCAGAAAAAGATGATCTTTTCTAATTTCTATGACTATGAGGAAGGTAAATGAGAAGTAAGAGAAATATTATCAGATAGTTCTGTTAGAAAATTTCCTGAAGAGGAGTGCAAATATTTGTCCCCTTCTTATCCTCTTCCCTACCAATGCACACATTTTTAGCTCCATGCCTGGAGTGTGGATGTGATCATGGGAGCCACCATGAATCTGAGGTAGCTTTAGGGACAGAAGACATCTACTAAAGAAAGCAGAGATAAGGACCCAAGTTTTCCATGACTTTTTGGAGTTTTCATACCAACCCTGGACTCATGCTTGCTTTAGAGGCAAGAATAAACCCATTTGTGTTCAGCCATCAAAGTTTAGTTTCTGTTTCTGGCAGCACTTTATAGTTTCTGACACAGAAGCTGATCTCTGTGCAGGTAAGAAATGTCTCCTATATCACACAGCAAGTAAATAGTAGAGCTGACTATAAATCCGTCAGTGTACCAAAGTATTTTATTCACTCCATATCACTGAATGCTCCCTCCCCTTTTAATGTTTTCTGCTGTCGTCTTAACTTACAGGTAGAAAACTGTAGCCAGAGGGACAATCAGAGGACTATACCTGAAACCTCTATGAATCAGGGCAGAAGTTTCAGGATTTCTAGAAAATTATATTAGGAAGATCTAAATGATCCCAATACATCACCATGACTTCCCCATGGCACCTGCACCCTACAATGGCAATGAAATTGTTGTTATCAAATGGAAGAATATTTTGCACAGCACAATCTTTCTGATACATCACAGTAGCTGTCAACTGTTAAATCATGCTGAACACGGAGAAAAGAATTAAAAGTATAGGGTCTTAGCACTTATCCCTGTCAGCCAAGCAGTTGAAATAAATACACGACTCTCTAGGAAAATTGAAACCAGTGAGACGCCTCACAGACTTCTACATCCTTCCCAAAACAAAACAAAGCAAATGAAATAAAAACTCAGAGCCCTAGAGTTCATTAAGAGTTCTGAAACAGGTGGTGTTAAGACACAAAAAATGGTGCAGTCCACATACTCCATCAGCTCCTCAAGAATCACTCGAAAAGTTTTTTGTGTCCCATGCCATCTTAATGGGGAGCAATAGGTTGTTTATACTACAGGGAGACTTAATAGTAAATGGTTTATCCATGTTGCCCACAACCAGAGATTACCCAGAATTTGTTTTTCCCTTTCTCTGGCCTCTCCCAGAAATCCAACCTATTTTCTGCCAGGAAACCACTTTTTTTTCACTCAAGTCTGTCCAGCTTTCACTGGACATGCCCTTTTACCCTATAGGGTTTCATGGATGGAAGAATTTTCATAAACCAAAGCAGAGACTGTCTTTCTCATTAGATGTTTGGCTTAGTAGACATAGAGAGGATTTATGTCCACATGGATTATTCCCACCTGGAATTTTTTTTCATCTTGCCATAGCCAGGCTTCTAAGATGTCAGCAAATTTTGCCCGTATATCTTTCCAGTAGTTTTAGGCAGTTAAATGGAATATCTACCTTTTATTTTTCCCTATAAGTGACTTTCTTGGTGTATTTTAATTTACCATTAAATATACCATTCAGTATATTTTTATGTACCATTTCACTTCGAAGATAATATGGTGCATTAGTTTCCTCAAGCTGCTGTGACAAATTACCACAAACTATGTGGCTTAAAGTAATGCAAATATATTTGCTCACAATCCTAAAAGCCAGGAGTTTGAAATCAAGATGTCCTCAGGGCTACACTCCCTCCCAACGCTCCAAGAGAATCCTGTCCATGCTTTTCTTTTGATGGCTGCTGGTAATCCTTAGGATTCCTTGGCTTATAGCTCCTTTTGTCTTCACATTGCTGCTTCCTGTGATATCTGTGTCTTCTTTTTTTTTTCTATTAGAAGAACATTTCTCATTAGATTTAGGGCCTGCCCAGGTAATCCAGGATGATCATATCTCAAGATTTGAGCTTTATTATATCTGCAAAAACCCGTTTCTCGAATAGGTTAACATTTCACAGATGTTGGGGATTTGAGCATATCTTTCTAGGTTCTGCCTTTCAACTTACTACATACATGGTAAGATCAAAATGGGATATGTGCCATAGAGTGTAACAAGTGCTTTCCCAAGTTTTGTTTTGTCTTGTTTTTAGTTTTGGTTGCCTAGTTACTGTCTATTTTACCTGGGCTAAGACATTATACAATATTTTCTGCTCTTTTCAGCAAAAGTTCAAGTCTGTCTATAGCTCGACTCAGTCCTGAACTGTGCTGGTGTCCTCCAAAACTGGCTTATATAGAAACATGTATAATCAATATTTTATAGGTTAATATTCTTCAGAAAAAAAATACTAATGAGATACAATCTGGTTTCATTGTTCTAAGATTTCTAGATATGTTGCCTGATAATCAGCAATATTGGAAGATCAGATTTCTAGCCTCATCTACCTATGTAAGCAATATTATTTATCATCTTATTCAGAAACAATATTTTAATCAGATGACAAGGATAGAAAATACATAAAAACATTTGAGGGAGTTCTGACCTCACCTGCATTGTAACTCTAGATCTTTGGTTACTCCACTGATAAATATTTATAACTTTCATTTAATTTTCTTTTACCCTATGGAAAGCTTAATGACTTCTAGAAATATTTATTTCACTTACTGTGGAAAACTTGACGTAATCAGAACAGTATAGTTTATAATTTTAGCTACAATAATAATGATTATTTATCAGAAACAGTTACTTTAATTTCCTTCTCAAAGCAGGTGACTGCTGAGCACAGTCCCATAAAGCTAATTCATTATGGCAATTGTATCATACAGTGCTTAAAGATGGGTGTTTACAGAAATTGCTTGGATAAATGCTTCTATATGTAGTTTGGCAGAGTAAATTTCTACTTTCAATTTGTATTCTTCCATATTCCATCAGATGAATAATTGTCCTTCTGGAGAAAGAAACCAATATAGAGTATGACATTCTCCAAAGTCCCGTGGTAGTCCAGCCTAAGCCTGTCATACAAATGGATTAATGGTCCATAATATTCTGTGCATTAAAATATTTGTCAGAAAAATGAATGTATACTTTCTCCCCCTTCACACTCTGCCCTCATTAGAGACCTTCTCAAAAGAAATGATTATCTTTTTTTTTTTTTTGGAAAAATATTCTGTTCTTGGAAGTATAATCCCTGCTATTAGAATGATAAAGAAAAATATAACAATACTTTTAGATATAATTCTCTGAAAAATAGTTCTCATGACAGAATATAATAGAACACAGAGTAATACAAAAATAGTTCTTATTACCGTGGAACATGTTAGAGTGTATTACTTTAGAAAAAAAAAAAAGTAAGCCCACTGTTAAAATTACATTGTGTTTTTATTCTTTAGATTTCTGCTTTATTTTTCTCTGAATTCTTTAGATTGAGATAGGCTGCTAAGCCTGTCACACATCACGCCTATTCTGTGAATGCAATTAGAGAGGGCTCAGCTGGAAAATTCTCTGTATCTAGATAGCTCCAGAAAGCACTTTCACTGGCCTGGTTTCTTTCATGGTAAAATATAGAAGGAAGGGATTTTACCATTTACTTCCTTTGTTTCTTGTGTTCACATGATTGCTAACATTGATTCTGAGAACAGAATTAATCTATTTAATTAAAATAACTACAGTTGGACACAAATTGAGATTTCTTATTCATATGCTAAATTGTAGGTATTTTTGCCTCATGTAGCAATCCTAGCTTGCCATATTAGCAAAATGATTCTTCTGGCCTCAAATCAAAGTGGAATCCATATTTATCTAGTAACATAAAAAAGAGAAACTATTTTTATATATTTTATAAATAATTCTATCTTTGCTCTTTTTATACTTTTTTTGGTAAAAACTGGCATTAATATTATTTACATATCATTAAAATGTATTTAAATCCCTGTAAGGGCCCTAACGGATCTATCTACATTATTCACATAACACCAATCTAGCCAATTAAAATATTAAATACATATTCTAAGTTTTATTCAACATTTCCACTACATTTTAAGTTCCTTGGCAGCAGAAGTTATGCCTTTTCTCTTTTCACCTATTTTCAGCATATTTCAGTGATGGGTATGATACCAAAAGTCAGATGCCCAGTGGGCATCAGCTGTAGTAGTCTATCCTTGTACCAGTACTTGGCATTTCTCCACATTCTTTAAAAAAAACAAAACCTCTTTAAAATAAAATGCAATCTGAGATTTACTATAGATTGTGCACAAAAAGTATATTCATACCACCGTCAACTCCAGGAGACAATCAGACTTTCCTTAAAGTCTTTGTTCATTCTTTCTAGCATCCAGGGACCACCCACTCCCTTTACCCTAGCCCCTGGCATTGCTAAGCTCTTTAGCTTCTTCCCTCTTTTCTTTATTGAGCTAGGTGTCTTTCTCTTTCTGCCTTAACATGCTTTCAGAGTTCTGCCCCTCAACAGACTTTTCAAAGCTATTTTCTCTACAAAGAAGCTTTCAGACCAATTGCCTGGAAGATTACATTTTCTTGGAAGAGAGCACTACAACTGTATAATGGGTGTTTTAATCAAAGGAGAAACATGATGTTCCAACAGGGGTTCTAAGAATCAGGGCTTCCTTAAGTTCTGGTTTTATCACTTGTATAGTGTGTGATAAATTATTTATCCTCTCCAAAGCTTAGTTTCCTGGTTTTTAAAACAGTTTAGCCATATGCAGAAAACTGAAACTGGACCCCTTCCTTATACCTTATACAAAAATTTACTCAAGATGGATCAAAGACTTAAATGTTAAGACCTAAAAACATAAAAAGCATAGAAGAAAACCTAGGCAATACCATTCAAGACAGAGGCATGGGCAAAGACTTCATGATTAAAACACCAAAAGCAATGGCAATAAAAGCAAAATTGATAAATGGGATCTAATTAAACTGAAGAGCTTCTGCAAAGCAAAAGAAACTATCATCAGAGTGAACAGGCAACCTACAGAATGGGAGAAATTTTTTGAGATCTGTGTATCTGACAAAGAGCTAATATCCAGACTCTATGAAGAATTTAAACAAATTTACAAGAAGAAAACCCCATCAAAAAGAATATGAACAGACACTTCTCAAAATAAGACATTTATGCAGCCAAAAAACATATGAAAAAAAGATCATCACTTGTCCTTAGAGAAATGAAAAACCACAATGAGATACCATCTCATGCCAGTTAGAAGGGTGGTCATTAAAAAGTGAGGAAACAACAGATGCTGGAGAGGATGTGGAGAAATAGGAACACTTTTACACAGTTGGTGGGAGTGTAAATTAATTCAACCATTGTGGAAGACAGTGTGATGATTCCTCAAGGATCTAGAACCAGAAATACCATTAGACTCAGCAATCAAATTACTGGGTATATATTCAAAGGATTACAAATCATTCTGCTGTAAAGACACATGCACACATATGTTTAATGCAGCACTGTTCAGAATAGCAAAGACCTGGAACTAATCCAAATGCCCATCAATGATTGATTGGATAAAGAAAATGTGGCACATATACACCATGGAATAATATGCAACCATAGAAAAGGATGAGTTCATGTCCTTTACAGGGACATGGATGAAGCTGGACACCATCATTCTCAGCAAACTAACACAGGAACAGAAAACCAAACACCGCATGTTCTCACTCATAAGTGGGAGTTGAACAATGAGAACACATGGACACAGAGAGGGAAACATCACACACCAGGGCCTGTCAGGGGGTGGGGAGGCTACGGGAGTGGTAGCATTAGGTGAAACACCTAATGCGGATGGTGGGTTGATGGGTGTAGCTAACTACCATGGCGTGCATATACCTGTGTTACAAACCTGCATGTTCCACAAATGTGTCTCAGAACTTAAAGTATAATAAAAAAAAATGCTAGTATTACACATACTATGTTAGTTGGATTATTTAGCAATATTATTTGGGAAGCATTATTTCGGATGCATTTTATCTTGTGGAAAGGAAGACTACAGACTCAGAATGTTTAAAAAGCCCTTGTCCTTTATTTTAGGGAAACAGAAGATGAATGAATACCAGCCAGTAGCTGGGTGACTATCATATCTGTGTTTCTTAATATAGTAAATTTATGATTTATACATGAGTGAAAACTTAAGACCCCCAAGAAATTGTCTCCTAGTGAGCAAGGAAAGAGAAGTTTTTGGACACTGGGAGAGGAGAGACCATGCTATACTTAACAAAGAGAAAGATATACCTTGCAGACAAGAGTAGGAAACAATAGCTATTTAATAAGAGATTGATACCATGCAGTTGAAAAAAAAACATTATGATGATAGACTTAGGATCTATGAAGGAGTCTCATAATTTGTCCAACTGGGTAGAATATCGAAGATACATAATGGGGTTGCGGTATTTCTTCTGCGTCACAAAATGTGAGGTTGCCTTTGTTTTTTGAGATTTTAGCTTTCCAACAAGGCATAAAGTTTTGCTTATTGCAGAGACTGATTTCTTCCTCATTGGCACAGTGTAATAAATAGAATAAATGTGCATTCTGTATTGAATTTTAATCTGCATAAAAATGATTGGTTTGCCTAAGTATTTAATAGGTTTGACACCTTGTTTTCATTTTATAAAAACCTTTTAGACTATGTTTCAACAGATATCATTATTAATAAAAGAAAATATAAAGAAGGTTCATTTCAATTCCAGGAATACATCATCACACCTATCAAATAAAAATGGGAAAACAAGCTTTTTATTAAAATGAAATTATTGACATCAGATAGACATCTCTGCACATGTTATTCTCATTCTTACATCACCTGTTGAGAAAAAAGAAAAGAGAGTGGCTCATGGCTTCAGGGAATGGAATTGAGATCAGAATAATGAGATACTGGTTAAAGAAAGCTATGGTAAATAAGCATTTAATTTGCTTTAGATGATGTCAGCTTTCTGACTGGTGAATTCTAATGTGTTTTGTGTTTCATTTTCTTTTTTTGTTTGTTTCTGTTTTTTGTTTTCTTTCAGACCAGTTTTCTTCTTGCACAAAGGAAACAATATCATTGATAATTGCACCTGCATTAGACTGTATAAGCTTCTGAGTTGCTGTGTGATGAAATGTGTGGCTAGCGAAGCTTAAACACATGAGGAGCTCTTTTTCTCATTATGTTTCAAAAATTCCATTTTAAATGTTGGTCACAATATAGCAATCAAATCTTGAAAAGTCATCATCCAATTAGTAATGGGAAAGGTGAAAAGGTTCAGTAGTTGGCATTTGAAATCAGACCTACCTAAAAATGTAACTTTATGTTTTCCTTTACCTACTGATTCAAAACTGCAATTTTAGCTTCTCTTGATTGAACATCAGTCTATGCCTATGTCACATTAAGTGCATACGTGTCTGTGTATAAAGAGACGGCATTATACATTACATACATAGAGAATATTTGTTATATGTGGGTATTTTATTAATCATTCTATTAAATCAATGATATATGTGTATATATAATATAGGTATCATTTTCCAGTTACTGAAATTGAGTGTCAAAGATGTTAAGAAACATTTTCAACCTTACATATTAAGGAAACAACATAAGTAGTTCTGACTCATTTCAGCTATTTCTCAACAACATAACACTGTTGAAAAAGGAAGTGGATCCCCCCAAAATTTGCCACATATTTGGTGGTTATCTTTTTTTAATTATTATTATTTTTTTAAGATGGGGCTCGCTATGTTGCTCAGGCTTGGCCCAAATTTCTGGGAACAAGTTGTACTCCTGCCTCATCATCCTCAGTAGTTGTGACTATAGGTGCACACCACTGCACCAAATGAGTTAACGTTTTCAATATCACTATTTTTAAATAAATCTTACCTGAGTCCCACTTATCTTGATAAATCAGGCTCATGTATTCACATCCATTATGTAAAACCTAGAATAATTGCATACTTTTTGAACTCTGCATCTTACTTCTTATAGCCCCTTTGGCAAGCTGGCTATCAGTTATTACTTGCTGCTATTGTCAATGTTTGCCCGTCTTTGTTCTAATTTTATTTGTCTCCAGGACTGGGAACTAAATGGCTACGGTAGAACTGAGAATCAAGTAGTAATGTACAGGGTCTGAGTATGGCTCAATATAAACATTGGCAGAAGCAGTACCAGACACACGTA
This sequence comes from Chlorocebus sabaeus, assembly GCF_047675955.1. Taxonomy (NCBI): domain Eukaryota; kingdom Metazoa; phylum Chordata; class Mammalia; order Primates; family Cercopithecidae; genus Chlorocebus; species Chlorocebus sabaeus. The sequence goes on from NC_132913.1 coordinate 15,210,527, forward strand.
AAGCCCATCTAAAGCTATCCACATTGGATTTATATGTACAAAATATTTACCTCATCAAGAATGTATAACTGCAGGATACTGCAAGTCTTTACTCCTATTCTCATGACATTTTGATCACATAATTAAAAAGAAACTCAATCTTCTCACTATTAGTTGCTTTACATTTAGGCTTCTTTTTTTATCTGACACTTCTTATCTACTATGTAATTCATTTTTTTCACTGGGTTCTGTTCTGATCTCACCCATTAATCTCAATAAAGTACCACTTCTAAACGGCTTGGTAAATCCCTTCATCACAATCCGGCCTTACTATTTTTTTCTCTAGTCTTGCTAATCAAGTCTTTACCCAGTTGAGCTGTAAATGACTAATATCTCTAATTGAAAGTCTTGTAGCTCCTAAGAGTAAAAAGCAGAACTAGCTCTCATAATGTGAAAGTCATTGATTAAGAGATATATTTACTAGCATTATCTGTATTTATTGAGAGTGGCTGGGTTTGTTTTATCTGCAGAAGAAAGGGATGCCCTGTTTTTCCATCAATCTCTAATCTTAAGAAAATACTACCTTTTTCACAAAGCCCAGTTACCAACATGTCAATATGTATAATACCTCTGAATTTCAAAAGACAATGTACCCTACAACTTGAAGTTTAATAATAATAAATAAATTTAAAAAAAAAATACATGTCAAATATAAAAAAAAAAAAAAAAAAAGACAATGGTGATATTTTCCCAACTTAGGTAAATCATATTGTCTATGACATGCCTTTGTCATTTATTTAATCATATTCTGAATAAAATTTAATCCTATTCTGAATTGTATAGACATATATAATCTAGATTTTCTACCCAGTAGATTTTTTAAGACTCTATTTTTTAGAGAAATTTTAGGTTCACAGCTACATTGATAGAAAGGTATGACTCTTTTTCTACATAATCCCTGAACCCACAGAAGCATAGTTTACTCCATTATCAGCATCATTTACCAGAATGGTACATTAGTTACAATTGAAAAACCTACATTTTCATATCATTATAATCCAAACTCCACGTAATATGAAGTTTTTTTCATCCGCTCATTGTTCATCGATATATATTCTTTGGTGAAATTCCCATTAATATCTTTAGCCTACTTTTAGTTGATTGTTTTCTTGTTGAATTTTAAGAGTTCTTCCTGTATTTTGGATAACAGTTCTTTAACAAATATATATTTCATAAATATTTTAGTCTGTGGCTCATATTTTCATTCCCTCTGCAGTCTTTTCGCAGAGTAGAAATTTTTAATTTTAATAAAGTCAAGCTTATCAATTTTTTATTATACTTTAAGTTCTAGGATACACGTGCAGAAGATGCAGGTTTGTTACATAGGTATATATGTGCTATGGTGGTTTGCTGCACCCATCAACTCATCATCTACATTGGGTATTTCTCCTAATGCTATCCCTCCCCTAGCTTCCCCATCCCATGACAGGGCCCAGTGTGTGATGTTCCCCTCCCTGTGTCCATGTGTTATCATTGTTCAACTCCCACCTATGAGTGAGAACATTCAGTGTTTGGTTTTCTGTTCCTGTGTTAGTTTGCTGAGAATGATGGTGACCAGCTTCATCCATGTCCCAGCAAAGAATATGAACTCATTCTTTTCTATGACTGCATAGTATTCCATGGCATATATGTGCCACATTTCTTCATGCAGTCAATCATTGATGGACATTTGGGTTGGTTCCACGTCTTTGCTATTCTGAACAGTGCTGCAATAAACGCACGTGTGCATGTGTCTTTATAGTAGAATGATTTATAATCTTTTGGGTATATACCCAGTAATGGGACTGCTGAGTCTAATGGTATTTCTGGTTCTAGATCCTTGAGGAATCGCCACACCATGTTCCACAATGGTTGAATTAATTTACACTCCCACCAACAGTGTAAAAGCTTTCCTATTTCTCCACATCCTCTCCAGCATCTGTTATTTCCTCACTTTTTAATGATCACCCTTCTAACTGGCATAAGATGCTATCTCATTGTGGTTTTGATTTTCATTTCTCTAATGACCAGTGATGATGAACTTTTTCCATAAATGTCTTCTTTTGAGAAGTATCTGTTCATATCTTTTGCCCTCTTTTTGAATTTTTTTTTCTTATAAACTTGTTTAAGTTCTTGTAGATTCTGGATATTAGCCCTTTGTCAGATGGATAGATTTCAAAAATTTTCTCCCATTCTGTAGATTGTCTGTTCACTCTGATGATAGTTTCTTTTGCTGTACAGAAGTTCTTTAGTTTAATTAGATCCCATTTGTCAATTTTGGCTTTTGTTGCCATTGCTTTTGGTGTTGTAGTCATTAAGTCTTTGTTCATGCCTCTGTCCTGAATGGTTTTGCCTAGGTTTTCTTCTAGGGTTTTTATGTGTTAGGTCTTACATTTAAATCTTTAGTCCATCTTGAGTTAATTTTTGTTTAAGGTGTAAGGGAGGGGTCCAGTTTCATTTTTCTGCATTTGGCTAGCTAGTTTTCCCAACACCATTTATTAAATAGGGAGTCCTTTCCCCATTGCTTGTTTTTGTCAGGTTTGTCAAAGATCAGATGGTTGTAGATATGTGGCATTATTTCTGAGGCCTCTGTTTTGTTCCATTGGTCTATATATCTGCTTTGGTACCAGTACCATGCTGTTTTGGTTACTGTAGCCTTGTCGTATAGTTTGAAGTCAGGTAACGTGATGTCTCCAGCTTTGTTCTTTTTGCTTCGGATTGTCATGGCTATACAGTCTCTTTTTTGGTTCCATTTGAAATTTACAGTAGTTTTTTCTAATTCTGTGAAGAAAGTCAGTGGTAGCTTGATGGGAATAGCATTTTGGGCAGTATGGCCATTTTCACAATATTGATTCTTCCTATCCATGAGCATGGAATGTTTCTTCATTTGTTTGTGGCTTCTTTCCTTCAGCAGTGGTTTGCAGTTCTCCTTAAAGAGGTCCTTCACATCCCTTGTAAGTTGTATTCCTAGGTATTTTATTCTCTTTGTAGCAATTGTGAATGGGAGTTCACTCATGATTTGGCTTTCTGTTTGTCTATTATTGGTGTACAGGAAGTCTTGTGATTTTTGCACATTGCTTTTGTATCCTGAGACTTTGCTGAAGTTGCTTACCAGCCTAAGGAGATTTTGGGCTGAGATTATGGGGTTTTCTAAATGTGCAATCATGTTATCTGCAGAGACAATTTGACTTCCTCTCTTCCTATTTGAATACCTTTTATTTCTTTCTCTTGCCTGATTGCCCCGGCCAGAACTTCCAATACTATGTTGAATAGGAGTGGTGAGAGAGGGCATCCTTGTCTTGTGCCAGTTTTCAAAGGGAATGCGTCCAGCTTTGGCCCATTCAGTATGATATTGGCTGTGGGTTTGTCATAAGTAGTTCTTATTATTTTGAGATATGTCCCAATAATAGCTAGTTTGAGTTTTTAGAATGCAGTCATGTTGAATTTTGTTGAAGGCCTTTTCTGCACCTATTGAGATAATTATGGTTTTTGTTTTTTTTTTTTTTGTAATGGGTTCTGTTTATGTGATGGATTATGTTGATTGATTTGCATATTTTGAATCAACTTTGCATTCCAGGGACAGAGCCAACTTGATTGTGGTGTATACGTTTTTGATGTGCTGCTGGATTCAGTTTGGCCTGAAATTTTCTTTTTGTTGCTTCTCTGCCAGGGTTTGGTATCAAGATGCTGCTGGCCTCATAAAATGTGTTAGGAAGGAGTCCCTCTTTTTCTATTCTTTGGAATAGTTTCAGAAGGAATGGTATCAGCTCCTCTTTGTATATCTGGTAGAATTCGACTATGAATCCATCTGGTCCTGGGCTTTTTTTTTGTTAGTATGCTATTACTGCCTCAATTTCAGAATTTGTTATTGGTCTATTCAGGGATTCAACTTCTTCCTGCTTTAGTCTTGGGAGGGTGTATATGTGCAGGAATTTATTTCTTCAAGATTTTCTAGTTTACTTGCATAAAGATGTTTATAGTATTCTCTGATGGTAGTTTGTATTTCTGTGGGATTAGTGGTGATATCCCCTTTATCATTTTTTTGTGTCTATTTGATTCTTGTCTCTTTTCTTCTTTATTAGTCTGGCCAGCAGTCTATTTTGTTGATCTTTTCAAAAAACCAGCTCCTGGATTATTAATTTTTTGAAGAGTTTTTTGTGTCTCCCCTTCAGTTCTGCTGTGATCTAAGTTATTTCTTGTCTTCTGCTAGCTTTTGAATTTGTTTGATCTTGCTTTTCTCGTTCTTTTAATTGTGATGTTAGGGAGTCAATTTTAGTTCTTTCCCACTTTGTCCTGTGGGTATTTAGTGCTATAAATTTCTCTCTACACACTGCTCTGTCTGTGTCCCAGAGATTTCAGTACGTTGTGTCTTTGTTGTTATTGGTTTCAAAGCCTTAATTTCATTACTTATCCAGGAGTCATTCAAGAGCAAGTTGTTCAGTTTCCTTGTATTTGTGTAGTTTAGAGTAAGTTTCTTAATCCTGAGTTCTAATTTGTTTGCACTGTGGTCTGAGAGACTGTTTGTTATGATTTTCATTCTTTTGCATATGCTGAAGGGTGTTTTACTTCCAATTATGTGGTCAATTTTAGAATAAATGTGATGTGGTGCTGAGAAGAATGTATATTCTGTTGATTTGGGGTGGAGAGATCTGTAGATGTCTATTAGGTCTGCTTGGTCCAGAGATGAGTTCAAGTGTTGAATACTTTTTTTAACCTTCTGCCTTGTTGATCTGTCTAATATTGACAGTGGGCGTTAAAGTCTCCCACTATTATTGTGTGGGAGTCTAAGTCTCTTTGTAGGTCTCTAAGAACTTGCTTTATGAATCTGGGTGCTCTGGTATTGGGTGCATGTATATTTAGGATAGTTAGCTCTCCTTGTTGTATTGATCCCTTTACCATTATGTAATGCCCTTCTTTATCTTTTTTGATCTTTCTTGGTTTAAAGTCTGCTTTCTCAGAGACTAGGATTACAACCCCTGCTTTTTCTGTTGTCCATTTGCTTGGTAAATATTCCTCTACCCCTTTATTTTGAGCCTATGTGTGTCTTTGGACATGAGATGGGTCTCCTGAATATAGCACACTGCTGGTTCTTGACTCTTTATCCAATTTGCCAGTCTGTGTCTTTTAATTGGGGCACTTAGCCCATTTACGTTTAAGGTTAATACTGTTATGTGTGAATTTGATCCTGTCATGATGCTAGCTGGTTATTTTGCCTGTCAGTTGATGCGACTTCTTCATAGTGTTGATGGTCTTTATAATTTGGTATGTTTTTGCAGTGGCTGGTACCGTTTTTTTCTTTCCATATTTAGTGCTTTTTTCAGGACTTCTTGTAAGGCAGGCCTGGTGGTGACAAAATCTCTCAATATTTGCCTGTTTGAGAAAGATTTTATTTCTCCTTCACTTATGAAGCTTAGTTTGGCTGGATATGAAATTCCGGGTTGAAAATTCTTTTAAGAATGTTGAATATTGGCCTCCACTCTCTCTTGGCTTGTATGGTTTCTGCAGAGAGATCTGCTGTTAGTCTGATGGACTTCCCTTTGTGTGTAACTTGACCTTTCTCTCTAGCTGCCCTTAACATTTTTTCCTTCATTTCAACCTTGGTGAATCTGATGATTATGTGTCTTGGGGTTGCTCTTCTCGAGGAATATCTTTGTGATGTTCGAATGTTGGCCTGTCTTGCTAGGTTGAGGATGTTCTCCTGGATAATATCCTGAAGAGTGTTTTCCAACTTGGTTCCATTTTCCCTGTCACTTTCAGGTACACCAATCAAATGTAAATTTGTTCCTTTCCCATAGTCCGATATTTCTTAGAGGCTTTTTTTCATTTGTGTTCATTTTTTTTTTTCCTCTAATCTTGTCTTCATGCTTTATTTCATTAAGTTGATCTTCAATCTCTGATATCCTTTCTTCTGCATGATCGATTCGGCTATTGATACTTATTTATGCTGCATGAAGTTCTCATGCTGTGTTTTTCAGCTCCGTCAGGTCATTTATGTTCTTCTCTAAAGTGATTATTTTAGTTAGCAATTCCTCTAACATTTTTTCAAGGTTCTTAGCTTCCTTGCATTGGGTTAGAACATGCTCCTTTAGCTTGGAGGAGTTTGTTATTACCCACCTTCTGAAGCCTACTTTTGTCAATTTATCAGACTCGGAATGTCCAGTTTTGTTCCCTTGCTGGTGAGGAGTTGTGATCCTTTGGAGGAGAAGAGGCATTCTGGTTTTTGGAATTTGCAGCCTTTTTGTGCTGGTTTTCCTCATCTTCATAGATTTATCTACCTTTGGTCTTTCATGCTGGTGGCTTTTGGGTGGGCTTTCTGCTTGCATGTCCTTTTTTTTTTTTGATGTTGATACTATTCCTTTCTGTTAGTTTTTCTTCTAAGAGTAAGGCCTCTCTGCTGCAGGTTTGCTAGAGTTTGCTGGAGGTCTACTCCAGACTCTGTTTGCCTGGGTATCGCGAGTTGAGGCTGCAGAAGAGCCAAGATTGCACAGTTCCTCAGGGCTTCTCTTGGCTAGGGGTTGGAGTTCCCCCACCCCTTGAGCTTCCCAGGTGAGGCAACACCGCACCCTGCTTCGGCTTGCCCTCCATGGGCTCCACTCACTGCCTAACCAGTCCCAATGAGATGAGCCAGGTACCTCAGTTGGAAATGCACAAATAACCACCTTCTGCATTGATCTTGCTGATGTGTCTGGAATTGGTGGGTACTTGGTCTTGCTGACTTCGAGAATGAAGCTACAGACCCTTGCAGTGAGTATTACAGTTCTTAAAGATGAGGTGTCTGGAGTTTGTTCCTTCAGATGTTCAGATGTGTCCAAAGTTTCTTCCTTCTGGTGGGTTCATGTTCTCACTGACTTCAGAAGTGAAGCTGCAGACCTTCGTGGTGAGTGTTACAGGTCTTAAGGTGGTGTGTCTGGAGTTGTCCGTTCCTCCCTTTTCCGGAGTTGTTCATCCCTCTGGGTGGGTTCATGGTCTCTCTGGCCTCAGGAGTGAAGCTGCAGACCTTCGTGGTGAGTGGTACAGCTCAAAAAGGTGGCACAGACCCAAAGAATGAGCAGCAGCAAGATTTATTGTGAAGAGAGAAGGAACAAAGCTTCCATAGAATGGAAGGGAACCGGAGTAGGTTGCCGCTGCTGGCTGGTGTGGCCTGCTTTTATTTCCTTATCTGGCCCCACCCACATCCTACTGTTTGCTCCATTTTGCAGAGAGCTGATTGATCCACTTTACAGAGAGCTGATTGGTCCATTTACAAACCTTTAGTTAGACACAGAGTGCTAATTGGCACATTTATAATCCTTTAGACACAAAAGTTCTCCAAGTTCCCTACCACATTAGCCAGACAGAGTGCCGATTGGTGCATTTCCAAACCTTTAGCTAGACAAAGAGTGCTAACTGGTGCCTTTACAATCCTTTAGCTAGACACAAAAGTTCTCCAAGTCTCCTACCACATTAGCTAGACACAGAGTGCTGATTGGTGCGTTTCCAAACCTTTAGCTAGACACAGAGTGCTGATTGGTGCATTTACAAAGCTTTAGCTACTGGGAAAAGTTCTCCAAGTCCCCACCAGACCCAGAAGCGCAGCTGGCTTCACCTCTCAATGGCACTCGCCGGGGGACTTGGCTGCACCTAGACAGGGCACTCCTGCAGCCCAGAGGGAGCTTCTCCCCTGATCAAGCCCAGCAGGCGCCAGCCGGTTGCCCCACGCAGGCCTGCTAGTGCCACGTGCACCCCAGCTCCTGACTGCACCTCTCCCTCCACACCTCCCTGCCAGTAGAGGGAGTCAACGGGGTCTGGCCTAAGGGCCATCCCCAGAGAGGGCAGGCCCCCACAGCGCAGTGGTGGGCTGAAGGGCTCCGAGGCCCAGGGCATGCGGAGAGCGAGGGATGCTACCACGTTGTCACCTCTCACTGGGAGCTGCAGATCGGAGCTGTTCCTATTCTGCCATCTTGCCAGTCCCTACCCTATCAATTCCTTCAGGGATTGTGCCTTTGATTTCATGTCTAAAATATAATCATCAAACCCAAGATCACCGATATTTTCTCCTGTATTATCTTCTAGTAGTTTTATAGTTTTGCATTTTACATTTAAGCCTGTGATCACTTTGAGTTACTTTTTATGCACAGCTTGTAGTCTGTCTAGATTTATTTTTTGACATGTGTATATCCAGCTGTTCCAGTATTATTGAAAGTACTACCTTTGTTCCATGGTCTTGGCTCTGCTGAATGATAAAAGATCAGTTGATTATGTGACCTTTGTCAGATGGGTAGATTGCAAAATTTATCTCCCACTCTGCAGGTTGCCTGTTTGCTCTGATGATAGTTTATTTTGCTGTGCAGAAGCTCTTTAATTTAATTAGATCCCATTGGTCAAATTTTGCTTTTGTTGCAATTGGTTTTGGTGATTTCATTATGAAATTTTTGCCCGTTCCTAAGTCCTGAATGGTATTGCCTAGATTTTCTTCTACGAATTTTATAGTTTTGGGTTTCACGTTTAAGTCTTTAATCTATCTTGAGTTAATTTTAAGGAACTTGAACAAATTTACAAGAAAATAAACAAGCAACTTCATTAAACAGTGGGAAAAGGACATGAACAGACACTTCTCAAAATAAGACATTCATGAGGCCAACAAAAATGAAAAAAAAAGCTCAACATCACTGATCATTAGAGAAATGCACATTAAAACCACAATAAGATACCACCTTATGCCAGTCATAATGGTGATTATTAAAAATTCAAGAAAAAACAGATTCTGGTGAGGTTACAGAGAAATAGAAATACTTTTACAATGTTGGTGGGAATGTAAATTAGTTTAAGCATTGTGGAAGATGGTGTGGTGATTCCTCAAAGATCTAGAACCAGAAATACCATTTGACCCGGCAATTCCATTTCACTGCAGCACTATTCAAAATAGCAAAGACATAGAATCAATCCAAATGCCCATCACTGATAGACAGGATAAAGAAAATGTGGTACATATATAACATGGAAGAGTATGCAGCCATAAAAAGGAAAGAGATCATGTCTCGTGTAAGAATGTGGATGGAGCTGGAACCCATTATCCTCAGCAAACTAATGCAGGAACAGAATACCAAACACTGTATGTTCTCACTTACAAGTGAGAGCTGAACAGTGAGAACACATGGACATATGGAGGGGAACATCACACACTGGGATTGTCAGTGGTGAGCGGGAGAGCATTAGGAAAAATAGCTAATGCATGCTGGGCTTAATACTGAGGTGATGGGTTGAAAGGTGCAGCAAACCACCATGGCACATGTTTACCTATGTAAGGAGACTGCACATCCTGCACATGTACCCTTGAGCTTAAAATGAATTTTTTTTAATAAAAATTAAAAAGAACAGTGGGTTATGTTTATGTGGATCTGTTTCTTGGCTATTTTTTCTGTTCCATTAATCTATTTAGCTAATTTTTCACCACTATTACAATCTCTTGATTACTGAGTTTCATAGTAAATCTTGAAGTAAAGATTTTCATTCCTTCAATTCTGTATACTTTCAATATGGATTCACATTTCTGGGCTCTTTGCCTCTACATATAAACTTTGGAATCAGTTTGTTATACACAAAATAACTCGCCAGGATGTTAATTAAAATTGAATTGAATTTATTGCCCAATTTTGGAAAAACTGAACTTGACAGCATTGAATCTTCCTATCTGTGAACATGAAATATCTCTTCATTTATTTAGTTATTCTTTGATTTCTTTGATCAGAATTTTATAGTTTTCCTCATATAGATCTTATACATATTTTATTATAACTATTTCATTTTTTAATGTTAATATAAGTAGTATTGTGTTTTCAATTTTAAATTCCACTTCTTCATTGCTGTTATATAGGAAAGAAGTTGATTTTCATATTTTAACTTTTCTATGAAGTTTCTATGAAGTATATTAGTTCCAGGAGGTTTTTGCTGATTCTTTCAGATTTTTGACATTGTTTAGACTCATCTGCAATCAAGACAGTTTTATTTCTTTCTTCCCAATCAATGTGCTTTATTTTTTTTCTCTTATTATGCTAGTCAGTACTGCTAGTATAATATCGAAAAGGAGTAGTGAGAGGACTCATACTTGTCTTGTTTCTCACCTTAGTGGAAATGCTTCTAGTTTCTCACCATTTAGTGTGGTGTGAGCTGTGTGTTTTCTGTAGGTGTACCTTATCGAGTGGAGGAAGTCATAGTTCACTGAAAGTTTTTTTTTTTTTTTTTTTTTTTAAACACAAATAGTTGTTGGAGTTTGTCAAAGGCTTTGTCTGCATCTATTGATGTGATCATGTTATTTTTCTTTTTTAGTGTATTCTGACGGTGGGTTCTGCTAATTGATTTTTGAATGCTGAAGGAGTCTTGCATACGTGGGATGCCCCTTTTGGTCTTGGTATGTAATACTTTTTATACATTATTGGATTCAACTTGCTAAGATTTTGCTGAGGATTTTTGCATCTGTGTTTATGAGAGTTATTGGTCTGTGGTTTTACTTTTTTGGAAAACTTTTTATTCTGATTTTGGTATTAGCATGATGCAAGCCTCGAAGAATGAGTTATAGAGTATTACCTCTGTCTCTGTCTTCCAATATAAATTGTAAAGAATTTGGCATAACCTCTTACATGTTTGGTAGAATTTACTAGTGAACCAAACTGGGCTTGGTGCTTTCTGTGTGGAGGGTTATTAATTTTTATTCGATTTTAAATAGATATAAGACAATCCAAATTGTCTATTTCTTCTTGTGTGAATTTTGGCAGATTGTTCCCCCCACCACCGCCCCCAAGGAACTGACTTGTTTCATCTAGGTTATGAAAGATGTGGGCCTATGGGCATGGTGGCTCACCCCTGTAATCCCAGCACTTTGGGAGAATGAGGCAGGTGGACTGCTTGAAGTCGGGAGTTCAAGAACAGCCTGGCCAGCATGGTGAAACCTGATCTCTAAAATATACAAAATAATTAGCCAAGCGTGGTAGCACATGCCTGTAATTCCAGTTACTCAGGAGACTGAGGTGAGAAAATCGCTTGAACCCGGGAGGCAGAGACTGCAGTGAGCTGAGATCATATCACTGCACTCTAGCCTGGGCAACAGAGTGAGCCACCATCTAAAAAAAAAAAAAAAGAATAGTATGAACCTAAAGTTGTTTTATTCTTTGAATGTCCATAAGATATATGATGTTCCTTCTTTCATTTCTGACATTAGTAATTTTTGTTTTTTCTCTATTTTACTTAGCCTGGCCAAAAACTTATCTTTTTTTTTTTTTCTTTTTTTTTCAATCTTCTAAAAGAATGTTTGTGATTTTATGGGTTTTTTCTTCTGTGGATTTCCTATTTTCAATTTTATTGGTTACTGTTCTAATAGTTATTGCTTCTCTCTGTTACACATTGGATTTAATCCACTTTACTCTTCCTAGTTTCCTAAGGTGGAAGCTTAAATGATGGATTTTAGATACTTCTTTTTTTCTAATATATGAATTCAATGCTATAAGTTTCCTCTAAGCACTGCTTTTGCTGATTCCTATATTTGTATTGATTTACAATAGTTGTACATATTTTGTGTGTGTGTGTGTGATATTTTGATACATGTATACAATGTGTAATAATGAAATCAGGATAATTTTGATAAATTGTGTTTCCATTTTTATTTAGTCAAAAGTTTTATTATTTTTATTGAGATTTCTTCAACTTATATTTTATTTAGAAGTGTACTGTTTAATTTCTATGGGTGTTGAAATTTTTCAGTTATCTTGCTATTATTGATTCCTAGTTTAACTCCATGTGGTCTGAAAGAAGACATTTTATGATTTCTATTCTTTTAAATATGTTAAAGTAGGTTTTATGGCCCAGAATGTGGCCTATCTTGATAAATGTTCCTTCCATGTTAGCTTGGGAAGAGTTTATGTTCTGCTGCTATTGGATGAAATTGTCTATAGGTGTCAATTATATTCAGCTGATTGATGGTTTCACTGAGTTCGCCTGTGTCCTTATTGATGTTCTGTCTGCTGGATCTGTCTATTTCTGATAGAGGGTTTGTTGATGTGTCCAACTATAATGTTAGATTTATCCAATTCTCACAGTTCTAATGGTTTTTGCTTTGCATATTCTGATGCTTTATTTAGACACATACACATTAAGGGTGGCCATTTCTTCTTTGAGAATCCACCCCTTTATCATCATGTAATATGACTTTTTACCTATTTTAATATTTATATTTACTTGGAAGCCTGCTTGGTCTGAAATTAATATACCTATGCTGATTTTCCAAAATTAGTATTAGCAAGCTATATCTTTCCTCATCCATTTGTTTTTAATCTATATATGTCTTTATATTTTAAGTGGGTTTTTTACAGACAATATGTAGTTTGGTCTTTTCTTTTTCTCTTCAGACAATTTTTGTTTTTCCCTTGGAACATCTAGACCATTGACATTCATAGTGATTACTCATATACTTGGATTAATATCTACCCTATCTGTTACTATTTTCTGTTTTTGCCCTTGTTCTTTGTTCCTATTCCTATTTAGTCTTCTGTTTTTTTAACTCTTGTGATTTTAATTATGTAGTTTGCATAATTGTATTTTTCTCTCATTCCTTAGCATACAAAGTATCATTTTTAAAACATTTTGAGGGGATTGCTATAGTTTGCAACATACATTCACAACTAATCCAAGCCTCCTTTCACATAACACTATACTGACCAATGGATAGTGTGTACTTTCAAATAACAAATTAATCCTATTTTTCCCTCCCATAGCTTGTATCATTGCTATCATTCATTTTACTCACATGTATGTAAGCAAACTTATATACTCTCTCTACACACACACACACACACACACACACACACACACACGAACATTTAATTGAATACATTGTTTTATTTAACTCTCAGGCTTTCCCACATTAAGCCTTCAGCAACACATCAACTACAGTTCAGATTTTTTTCTTACCCTGACACTAGTTTGCCCCCCACCTTCCCAGAGAAGATGTAGTTGTTACTTTTTGCTTCAGTGAGTTATGACTTAATAAATTTTGATTTAAGTTTTCTACCTACATTCACCGAGACTTAGTTTTCTTATCTGTAAAGTTTGTACAATAACAGGCTGGGTTTTTTGTGGGGGTAAATTAAAAATTTTTGTGGAAAGCTTAACCTTCATAATGACTACAGTAGAGCCATTTCTCATCTTGGGGTAAATTATAAATTCAGCACTGAGTCAGTAAAACAGCCTTCGTAGATACTTTTATGTTTCTCTACACTTTTAAAATTAATATTTATTTCTTATTCATTTCTGTATTTCTTCCTGATACCAATGACAGAATTACCACCAGGTCATCTAGCCAGATTTTCAGTTATTAATCAATGAATGGTAAATCTTAGAATCGCTTATATATTTCTTCCTCAGGTTTTACCAGTATGAAAGATTACTTCATGTTTCATTACTTAATTTACTTCTTAGTTTCAATTCATTTTCTAGCATGAATAGACATGCATTTTTACACACACATGTATACACACACTCTCCTTGATATAGAGCAAACAGAAATATATGTATATGTATATATGTGTCAAAAAATATGCATAAGAATATATATGACAGTGCTTTTATAACAGGCCCAAATGGGAAACAAATGAAATGTTCATAAACAAAATAATTATGTACATACATTGGGGAATATTCAATTACTAAGATATTTTACAGCCATGATAATAAACTACTCCCATATATAACATGGAACAATATGGATGCATCTCATACACAATAATAAAAGATGAAATAATGCATAAGGTGCAATTTCATACCTTTTATCTACAAATAAAGACATAAAATACGGCATAAATACACTCCCACATACATACTTTTCACATAAAGGAAATATGAATCCTATGTGTCAGATATCAGGATAGGAGTTTTTTGGGGAGGAGAATGAAGTAAAGATTGATGAGGGTCACGAGGGAAGTTTCTGGAATGGTGATAATTTCCTACTCATTTACAAGTGTATATTTTTGATGGCATATAGATATGAAAGTTTATGGTTTGTACACTACTCTATATGCTATACATCAGTAAAAATGAGTTGTTGTTTTTTGTTTCCTTTAAATTATAGAAATATATATTCCTATAAGTTAAATGCACTAATAAGGTATATTTAATAAATCATAGCATATTTGTTGTTAGAAACACACAGGTTCTTAATAGAAGTTAGCTTTTCTTTATTGATAATACTGCATCTACTGTACCTGGTGCTGGGGTGTAATGATGAACCCATTGTTATCAGCTAATTGACAGCATGCACCCACACATAAGAGACTCCAGGCTGCTAAAGGGATTTTACAGCATAAACCTAAGGAAGTTAGTTTCTTTAAAATAAAACTATAATTTTAGCTACAACTATTTAATTGAAAGATCCTTTTCATGTGTTTATTCCTTTCACGATTGTGTTTTTAGCTTTTATTTGCCACATTCTGTGGTAGAGTCAAAGACACAAAAGTAAAAGATATATCCCTATCTTTAAAAACTTTTCATATAGAATATTACAAATTAAGCAATGATGATAACACATTGCAATTTGTTCTGATAGTTGTTCTCACGGTGCTATGGAAGTAAAAGACAGTGGTTTACAACTCCAAAGGGAGTGGATCAGAACAAGGCAGAGGTTTTCTGACTAGAAGGTGACAAATTGTAGTTGGACAGTGAATGAAGAAGAGCATGCTCAAAGGCACTTTCATCATTCAGTTTATTCTATTAAATATTAATTATTATTTATTTAGTAGCCATCCTTCAATAAAAGACTTGAAGGGATGGAGTTGGACTCATCTTTAATCACCAATAGCTGTCATTTTTTGAGAGACAAAATACGACAGATCCTTAAATAATGGGACAATCAAATTTAATGTAGCCATTAAAATAGAGTACTCCTAACAAAGTCTCCATGAAGCCAACAAATCATTGCTAAAATGGCTTTGAGACAATAACACTATCTAGATATGAGACCAACATAACTCCAACAGAAAAGGCTTGACCTTGTGTTGATCCCGGCTGCTTCTACGTCTTTATTGTTAACAGAACCTATGTTCTATTTGGTGGGGTCTTTAAATAATTTACTAAGAGATCAGGTAACTCAGCTATAAATGAAAGATCGAAAGAAAGAGACACGACACTTAAAATATGGAATAGAAGGGCATGAGTAGAGAGAGTTATTATTGTTCTAGAGAACATATTTTCATTTTTTATGTATTTTTATGACTGGGAAATTTTCATGTCCTGAATTATTCTAATCTGCAAAAGTAATATTTTTATCTTTGTGACTTTACTACCATCACCCAAGAAGCCACGGCTTTTATAAATCCTGTGTAGTCACTAAAACTACTCTACATGCACTTGGCTTTATTAATGTCCAAGATAAATTAAAAAGCAAAATAAATTTATATTTGCATGTTTACAGGAAGAATCCTCCATTAGATATTATTTATGGAGAAAAAATATTTTGTTAAGTTTTTAAATTTCTAAAAATAATTGGATATTCTAAATAAAAGAACCAGTGTAAAACTGGCCCAAATGGGAATAGTCAGATATTAGAAACTGTCTATCCAAAGTGCAGATGGTAACCAGGAGTTAAACAGAAATTACGAGGCAGGTATATCAAGGAAAATATATGGCAGTGCCAAATGGACTATGAAACGATGTTTGCTTTATTTATTCCACTCTCTTAAACCATATTTGTTGTCTACTTTGTATAAGACAATGTTCTAGGTGCTTGAAACACAATGATAATAATTCTGTGAAGATCTCTCCCCTTGAGGAACTCATATTCCAGTGGGAGTAGACAATTCCCAATAAAACCTAGCTTTCCATCTAAATGCAGCTAGAAAAGATAGAGAGGCAAAAATAGCTTTATTGCTAATGCACTTTGTTCTTCCACCTATTATTCATCAGCAAACAATTGTTGGATACCTATTTAAAAAGGTCTTCTGCCAAATGCCAAAAAGATACAATGAGACATGGTTTGCCTACAAACTGCTGATAATCCTGGAGGTCAGAGATAGCTACATGTTCAAAGTATTTGGCTTCTCTGGAACTGCTGCTCTCTTGGACAGCTGGTTTTTGAGGACATAGTCTTCATACTGAAATAAAGTCAAGGTTGTTTCTTTTCTATTGATTAGAAAACATGAATGTGTAATAAAACTCTTCCATTGTTGGGCAGGTTTAATTATACAATGTCATATATGTGAAAATACTTGTCTAGAGCCAAACAGAGGAATTAGAATTACTGGGTTAAAAGGCCCTTTGAATTTATACATCTAAGAGAGTTAGTTAAATTTTCCTTTTTGATAATTTTATAAATTTACATTCCCAAGGGCAATATTGCTACACAACCTCAATAACACGGTGTTACTGGACTTACATATTTTGGTCATGTGGATTATGAAAAATAAATATCATTATATTACTTGTGTTTTCTTAGTAAATTGAGATTGAGCATGCTGTAATATTTAAGAGGTATTTACATTTCCATTTATTTGAATTACCTATTCATACCTTGTGTTCATTTTTCTGTTGATTTGTTAATATTTTTCTTAGTTATTTCTGGCAGTTCTTAATACTTTGCAATGTATATTGCAAATATTTTCTCCGCTTTTAATTTGTTCTTGGGCTTAGGTTATGGTATTTCTTCATATATGTGATATTTTTAATGCTGTTGAGTTTATTCTTTAAAAAATAACCTTTCATAGCCTCTATATTTTGAATCATAGGCCTCAGCACCTGGAAGGATATAAAGTAATTCTTCTCTGTTTTTCTCATGTATTTTTATGATTTTCATTTTTTTAATATTCGAATATGTGATGCACTTGGAATTCATTGTGATATTATGTACAAAGAAGAATGGCACCACCTTCAAAATTTTCCAAATAACCCCCAGTGTGTTCCTAATACCACTGACCTAATGATTCAGTTAATTATCTACAGGA
Organism: Chlorocebus sabaeus; assembly: GCF_047675955.1. Classification (NCBI taxonomy): domain Eukaryota; kingdom Metazoa; phylum Chordata; class Mammalia; order Primates; family Cercopithecidae; genus Chlorocebus; species Chlorocebus sabaeus. The sequence goes on from NC_132913.1 coordinate 15,227,503, forward strand.
CTTGAGACAACCCTATAAAATATATTCAATCCTTATATATATTTGGGGTTATTTTTGGACTTCTTATTCTGCTTATTAATCTTTCTAGAAACAGACAATGTTATTTCATGTCAATAAAATTTATATCAATCCTCCATAGTTATTGGGAAATATGTTTTAATATCTATTATGGCTAGCCATTGCTTTTCCTTGTTTAAAATTTCTTGGGTGTTTGCATCTCTTGGTATGATTTTTTAAGTAAACTATTTTATCGAGTCCTTTTGCTCCCTCAAAGGATGTGAGAAAAACTATTGGTATTATTATTTGCATCATGCTAAATTTAACAACTTAGAGTTGTTAAGAACATTGTTCAAGCCTTCCTTTAAAATGATTTTAAAGTTTTCTTTACATAGGTATTACACATTTCTAGTTAGGTTTATCCCTAGCTATTTTATCTCTGTAAATCAATGTTATTTTTGCCTGTGTCCCTTTATAGGCCTATCTGGATTTGGTCTTTTTCTGACGTTGAATGCATCTGCAAGCACGTCTCCTATCTCTGTCCCTTGCTGTCCCAAGCACATTCTTACTTCATAGGTTAATATGTATGTCCATTGTAAATTTTTTTTAAAAAGTAGTTCTCTGTGCTTCAATTAATTTTTAACAGTTTTAACCACCACATCCCCCACCTACCTTGGACATCCTCAGTCTTAGAATGCTGAAGCGTAGGATGGGTATGGTCTGTGTTATCCTATCACCTAGTTATCCTCTCCCTAGGAGAAGAGCATGTTATGTGCCTGCCTTTATAATCTGGCAATTATTTATTCTGCAGAAAGTGGAAGCACATAATTGTTGTTTCTTTCTCTCCAGAGTTTTTATTTTGTCTTTTGGTTTTATTTATTTGTTTTCAGAGATTATTCTCATGCTTGTTCTCTTCTTCTCTGGGTAAGAGCATTTAAGACTCCCCTCCCTTAGCCAGCCCCTAGTCTTCCTGCAGTTATCATCTCTTCCCCTCCCCGCCCCCCCCCCTCCCCCCGACCCGCATGCTCTCTCAATGTTTGTTTCTTTCTTTCTGGTCATCTTTTCTTTGGCAGGCTCTCTATTAGAAAGTCCAGGCTGACTCTCTCCCACTAATAATGCTCATCTTTGGAGTAGTACGTGCTTTCCTCACCTTTACTTAAGTGTAGTAGGAAATTCAGTTCAATCTTCTTTCTGTATAGTGCTATTTAGGTGCAGCTCCAGAATGATTTTCATGTTTAGACAGTTTGCGGTAAGAGGTAAACACTATTAGAACGCCAAAGGGTGAACAGATGTCCTGTTTTATTGCTGCTGTTTGTTTGCTTGCTTCTTTGTTTTGAGTGGAAAGGCCCTCCTCACTTCCCCCATGGGGAGGATGGCAAGTTAGAGTGCTTGGAAATGCATAGAAATCCAATTTTGCTATCCAAAGGGACTCTCTATGGACTCATCACACCCCACCATTTTACAGGTGGGGTGAATGACCCCTAATGCTAGTAGAAGCAGGTATTATAGCTTCACTTTGCAATACATATGTTGTCTAGCAGCAGCTTTAAGATGTAGGGGTCCTAAGTACCCATTCTCCTCTTTTTGTAGTCTCAGCTGAACTGAGACAGAATGAGTTCCATTTTAACACTCAAATACAATAAAAATACGGCATTGCAGAAACTTGAAGATGAAAGCACATGGAGGTCACTATAATAAAGCACCTTTTGATTTAGACTGTGGTCCCCGTTTATTATAGACTACACTGACATTTCTCAGAGGAATAAGTTATTTGTAAATCTTTATTCACTTAGGTTCACTGGAACTTGAGTGAAAAAAATAAAAACAACAAGTGGATCAAATCCAATAAGATAAATTTATATTTTCTCTCTTATGTTCATCTGCATGATAAAGCTCTGCCATTTTCCTTCAGGTCATTTTTCCAGTTCCTTTCACATTTTACCTTTGTTTTTCTCTTTCATTTCTAGAAAATATTACTCTCATTTGGATAGACCAGTCTCCAGCCTCCTAAGAACATCTCAGAGTTGACATTTCTACATACTTGGTTATTCCTTTCAAGGAGTAAACATATTGTTCAGAACAAGCTGAAAATATTGTTGTGGAAGTATAATGCTAACATAAAATCACTTCCCACTGCATCATTCAATTAATACAAAATGGCTATGGTTTCTTAAACCCTCTTCTTTTTCATGTTTTTGTTCATGCTATTATACTACTTCTAAATACACAACTTTCTTCTCAGTCTCCTTTGACCATCATCTACTCACCCGTCAGGATTTAGTCAGGCCTATGTTGAAAACTAAGCTTAAATCAAAGCTTACCTGAGAATGCCATTGTTAAGGATATACAAAATAGCAAGTATTAAATTTGATGACTTTCTTCATAGAATAGATGTAGAATAGTTTGTTTGAATGCTGTTTAATTCAGATTAATATACATGCATACATTTATGCATGTGTATATATTAATACACATTATATGTGCATTTGTGTATATATATATACACACACAAACACACATGTATGTACACACATCTACTATACCACTATTTTAGGATAAAAATGTCAAAGTGTGAAATTTTTTTATTTTGATATTTTTTCTTTGTATGATTGGCACATAAAAGGACTAAACCTATACTCTACGCATGTCTCAGAAAATAAGTACCATAGAGTCTCAGTATTTGAAAAACTCTTAAAGTTTATCCAGATGAGATTTCTACTGAATCTGAGAATTTGCTCCACTACATAACACTATAATCCACACTGTATTGACAGATCGTCACCACCTATTTGCTTGAATATTTAGGGTGAGGAGCTGTGGCCTTTCGAAGAAGAACCTTTTGGGGTAATTTCTGTATCATAGGTGCTTTATAACTCTAAAGGGTGAAACTGAAACCAGTTTGAGTGTCACTGGGTAACACATTTCAGTTCATAATTCAAAAGTCATCTATATTGACTCTTCCTCAATATAGAAAAGACTGTTTCACCTAAAATAAAAGCAGGATATCAAAAATGACTGAATATTTGGTTTGAGACAATAAAAGGAATTTTTCATGCTGTGTGTAGTCTTTAAACAGAGGCAGGTAGAGAAGATGAAAGGAAGAGGATTCTAGAGACTAGATTCTAAATTAGCAATATGGTAACTATGGCAATGGCAAAATCATGTCAGTCTGTAAAAATACAAAATAAACAATCACCCCCTCTGAAGAAAATACTAATTTGTATATGTGTTAGGAAAAAAGATTAATATACGAAGAAAATACTTTATAGAGGAGGACTTTTTTTGAAATAAAATCCATTGTAAAGGGATTTCTTCTTTAGACTACCATGGAGCAACAGAGATTAAAAAATACCCACCTTTATGAAATCAAGCATTATAGAAAATACACAAGACAATGGTTTTCAAGGTAGTGGACATCAAAACATGGATGACAGTGATCCCTGCAAGGTGGGAAACAAATGAAGTGAGCCTTATGATTACCTAACTTAGCACCTGAGAAGTTCTTAGAACATGACACATGATGAGGCACCCAGGTGGAGCCTGGTGGTCGCCATAAGACTATGAGATAAAGCCGAGAGCCCAGGAAGGCCAAGATGACAAGAGTAAGCAGGGCAGAGTAACAAGAGAGAGCTACATGTAGAATTCTGGAGAAATGTACAGAGTCACCGCAAGTCTTAAGGCAAAGACTTACCAGTGCGGTCGTGAAGAAACTAAGGGAGAGGAAATAACCATCTAAAAGAATTGGAAAAAAATATAGTGCTGACATAAAGTTAAGAATAATTCTGTTTTTATTAGCCATAATAAAATATAATTCAAGAAGCATTGGGTAAAGTAGTGATAAGGATTCTGCCTTAGTATTGAGTGAAAAATTAGTTTTAGGCAACATGCTGCTCTGATTCCACCTAACAAATTTTAGCAGCAAGACAAAGAAGATCAAACTGTTACCCAGCTATTAACTATATCATAGAATGGAGCTCAAAATTATGTGTAGAAATGCAAAAATGTCCAGAAGCCAATAAGATAAAGTTCAAAATGCCTGATATCCAGTTAAAAAGTATGAGTCGAAATGAGAAAAACCCAGAATCATAAAGACAACAGCGACAACAAATTACTTGAACAAGTCCAGTGTGGCGAGGACATGAGTTTAAGACTTACATATGAGGCACTCCTGAATGGCAACCGGACAGCTGTAGAGATTTGTGCTGCCTCTTATCTCTAAGCTACTTTTAAACTGATTTTTTGGCTATTTGCCTACTATGTTTAAACAATAAGACTGTTTTTTCTTGGCAGGTTTCTCAGATACTTTTTGGGATCTGAACAATCTTTATTTATTTATTTTGAAACAAGAGTCGCACTCTGTTGTCCAGGCTGGAGTACAGTGGCGCGATCTTGGCCCACTGCAAGCTCCACCTCTTGGGTTCACGCCATTCTCCTGCCTCAGATTCCCGAGTAGCTGGGACTACAGGCACCCACCACCACTCCTGGCTTTTTGTATTTTTAGTAAAGACAGGGGTTTCACTGTGTTAGCCCGGATGGTCTCCATCTGACCTCGTGATCCGCCCGTCTCGGCCTCCCAAAGTGCAGCGATTACGGGTGTGAGCCACCATGCCCAGCCGGATCTGAACAATTCTAGAGTTTAAATTACCTGAACTTTCAAAAAGTACTGATTGTGATGAACAGCACATTAGATATTACAGAAGAAAAGTTTCAGGAACTTGAATACATAGCAATAGAAAATATACAAAATAAAACACAAAAGGGAAAAAGACTGGAAAAAATAGTAAACAATGAAAAACTTGTAGCTGGTAAATATGTAATTAAAGTCCAAGGAGAAAAGGGGACAGAATAATATTTAAAGAAAAACAGTCATCCTTTCTTCAAATTTGATGAAGGCTCTAAATCTACAGATCCAAGAATGCCAATTAACCCAAAGCACATGAAATATGAAGATACTTCTCCATAGTGCATTATAATCTAGAGAAGAGACAAATACAACATGCAGAAAAATGCAAATTAAGGACTGAGAAAGGAAGTTTATTTTTGGACACAATTCAAAAAACAGGCAGAAAACAGTACAGCAATATCTTTAAAGAAAGTATTCAAATGTCAACCTAAAATTCTTTAAAGAAAAAATATTTTTTTTTCAAAAATGAGAGAATAATAAAGATTGAGAGCTACAAAACTGAAAGAACTCGTCAATAGTAGGCCTAAACTACAATATGTAAAGAAGTCCATGGGGCAGCAGGAAAACTAAGTAGAACAGAAATCCTGCATCAACAAAATGGAAAGCAGAGCCCTGGAAATGGTAGCTACAAAAATAAATATAAATGCATGGTTTTATCATTTGACAAGCTTAAAAGCAAAATGACTTTTAAAGCAAAAATAGAAAAATGTACTGTGAAATTGATGACACATGTAGAGATTCAATTAAAAAAAGGGATTAAAGTGTATGTTGCTTATAAAAAGCCCAATTAAATATACGTAGGAGAAAAATAAAAACATGACAAAATATATATCATCCAAATTCTAACCAAAAGAGTAACTACAGTAATATTAGATAAGGTAGACTTGATATTAAAGAGGATTACCAGGCAGAGAGACAATCATTTCATAATATAAAGTTAAATGTATATACTTAAAAAAGATATAACTTATGGTAGTTACCCACAAGAAATGAAAGCACATAGTAACAGTAAGATACTGGTCAGTATGTTTTCTTTTCTTTTCTTTTTTTTTTTTTTTTATTATACTTTAAGTTCTAGGGTACATGTGCACAACATGCAGGTTTGTTACATATGTATAAATGTGCCATGTTGGTGTGCTGCACCCATTAATACGTCATTTACATTAGGTATATCTCCTAATGCTATCCCTCCCCCTCCACTCCCCACAATAGGATCCGTTGTGTGATGATCCCCTTCCTGTGTCCAAGTGACCTCATTGTTCAATTCCCGCCTATGAGTGAGAACATGCGGTGTTTGGTTTTCTGTTCTTGTGATAGTTTGCTGAGAACGATGGTTTCCAGCTGCATCCATGTCTCTACAAAGAACACGAACTCATCCCTTTTTATAGCTGCATAGTATTCCATGGTATATATGTGCCACATTTTCTTAATCCAGTCTGTCACTGATGGACATTTGGGTTGATTCCAAGTCTTTGCTATTGTGAATAGTGCTGCAATAAACATACGTGTGCATGTGTCTTTATAGCAACATGACTTATAATCCTTTGAGTATATCCCCAGTAATGGGATGGCTGGGTCATCTGGTATTTCTAGTTCTAGATCCTTGAGGAATCACCACACTGTTTTCCACAATGGTTGAACTAGTTTACAGTCCCACCAACAGTGTAAAAGTGTTCCTATTTCTCCACATCCCATCCAGCACCTGTTTTTTCCTGATTTTTTAATGATTGCCATTCTAACTGGTGTGAGATGGTATCTCATTGTGGCTTTGATTTGCATTTATCTGATGGCAAGTGATGATGAGCATTTTTTCCTGTGTCTGTTGACTGTATGAATGTCTTTGAGAACTGTCTGTTCAAATCCTTTACCCACTTTTTCATGGGGTTGATTTTTTCTTGTAAATTTGACTGAGTTCTTTATAGGTTCTGGATATTAGCCCTTTGTCAGATGAGTAGATTGCAAAAATTTTCTCCTATTCTGTAGGTTGCCTGTTCACTCTGATGGTAGTTTCTTTTGCTGTGCAGAAGCTCTTTAGTTTAATTAGATCCCATTTTTCAATTTTGGCTTGTGTTGCTGCTGCTTTTAGTGTTTTAGACATGAAGTCCCAGCCCATGCCTATGTCCTGAATGGTATTACCTAGGTTTTCTCCTAGGGTTTTTATGGTATTAGGTCTAACATTTAAGTCTCTAATCCATCTTGAATTAATTTTCGTATAAAGAGTAAGGAAATGATCCAGTTTCAGCTTTCTGCTTATAGCTAGCCAGTTTTCCCAGCACCATTTATTAAATAGGGAATCCTTTCCCCATTTCTTGTTTTTCTCAGGTTTATCAAAGATCAGATGGCTGTAGATGTGTAGTATTATTTCTGAGGGCTCTGTTCTGTTCCATTGGTCTATATCTCTGTTTTGGTTCCAGTACCATGCTGTTTTAGTTACTGTAGCCTTGTAGTATAGTTTGAAGTCAGGTAGCGTGATGCCTCCAGCTTTGTTCTTTTGGTTTAGGATTGTCTTGGCAATGTGGGGTCTTTTTTGGTTCCACATGAACTTTAAAGCAGTTTTTTCCAGTTCTGTGAAGAAAGTCATTGGTAGAGTAATGGGGATGGCATTGAATCTATAAATTACCTTGGGCAGTATGGCCATTTTCATGATATTGATTCTTCCTATCCATGAGCATGGTATGTTCTTCCATTTGTTTGTGTCCTCTTTTATTTCACTGAGCAGTGGTTTGTAGTTCTCCTTGAAGAGATCTTTACATCCCTTGTAGGTTGGATTCCTAGGTATTTTATTCTCTTTGAAGCAATTGTGAATGGGAGTCCATTCGTGATTCAGCTCTCTGTTTGTCTGTTACTGGTGTATAAGAATACTTGTGATTTTTGCACATTGATTTTGTATCCTGAGACATTGCTGAAGCTGCTTATCAGTTTAAGGAGATTTTGGGCTGAGATGATGGAGTTTTCTAAATATACAATCATGTCATCTGCAAACAGGGACAATTTGACTTCTTCTTTTCCTAACTGAATCCCCTTGATTTCTTTCTCTTGCCTGATTGCCCTAGCCAGAACTTCCAACACTATGTTGAATAGGAGTGGTGAGAGAGGGCATCCCTGTCTTGTGCCAGTTTTCAGGGGGAATGCTTCCAGTTTTTGCCCATTCAGTATGATGTTGGCTGTGGGTTTGTCATAAATAGCTCTTATTATTTTGAGATACGTTCCATCGATACCGAATTTCTTGAGCGTTTTTAGCATGAAGGGCTGTTGAATTTTGTCAAAGGCCTTTTCTGCATCTATTGAGATAATCACGTGGTTTTTGTCTTTGGTTCTGTTTATATGCTGAATTACGTTTATTGATTTGTGTATGTTGAACCAGCCTTGCATCCCAGGGATGAAGCCCACTTGATCATGGTGGATAAGCTTTTCGATGTGTTTCTGGATTTGGTTTGCCAGTATTTTATTGAGCAGTTTTGCATTGATATTCATCAGGGATATTGGTCTAAACTTCTCTTTTTTTTTGTTGTGTCTCTGCCAGGCTTTGGTATCAGGATGATTTTGGCCTCATAAAATAAGTTAGGGAGGATTCTCTCTTTTTCTATTGATTGGAATAGTTTCAGAAGGAATGGTACCAACTCCTCCTTGTACCTCTGGTAGAATTCGGCTGTGAATCCGTCTGTTCTGGACTTCTTTTAGTTGGTAGGCTATTAATTATTTTCTCAATTTCAGAATCTGCTATTGGTCTATTCAGGGATTCAACTTCTTTCTGGTTTAGTCTTAGGAGAGTGTAAGTGTCCAGGAATTTATCCATTTCTTCTAGGTTTTCTAGTTTATTTGCATAGAGGTGTTTATAGTATACTCTGATGGTAGTTTGCATTTCTGTGGGATCAGTGGTGATATCCCCTTTTCATTTTTTATTGTGTCTATTTGATTCTTCTCTCTTTTTTCTTTATTATTCTTGCTAGCAATCTGTCAATTTTGTTGATATTTTCAAAAAACCAGCTCCTGGATTCATTGATTTTTTTGGAGGATTTTTTATGTCTCTGTTTCCTTCAGTTCTGCTCTGATTTTAGCTATTTCTTGCCTTCTGCTAGCTTCTGAATATGTTTGCTCCTGCTTCTCTAGTTCTATTAATTGTGATGTTAGAGTGTCAATTTTAGATCTTTCCAGCTTTCTCTTGTGGGCATTTAGTGCTATAAATTTCCCTCTACACACAGCTTTAAATGTGTCCCAGAGATTCTGGTATGTTGTATCTTTGTTCTCATTGATTTCAAAGAACATCTTTATTTCTGCCTTCATTTCGTTATGTACCCAGTAGTCATTCAGGAGTAGGTTGTTCAGTTTCCATGTAGTTGAGTGGTTTTGATTGAGTTTCTTAGTCCTGAGTTCTAATACGATTGCACTGTGATCTGAGAGACAGTTTGTTATAAATTCTGTTCTTGTACATTTGCTGAGGAGTGCTTTACTTCCAACTATGTGGTCAGTTTTGGAATAACTGCAATGTGGTGCTGAGAAGAATGTAAAATCTGTTGATTTGGGGTGGAGAGTTCTGTAGATATCTATTAGGTCTGCTTGATGCAGAGTTGTGTTCAATTCCTGGATATCCTTGTTAACTTTCTGTCTCGTTGATCTGTCTAATGTTGACAGTGGGGTGTTAAAGTCTCCCATTATTATTGTATGGGAATCTAAGTCTCTTTGTCTCTAAGGACTTGCTTTATGAATCTGGCTGCTCTTGTATTGGGTGCATATATATTTAGGATAGTTAACTCTTCCTGATAAATTGATCCCTTTTCCATTATGTAATGGCCTTCTTTGTCTCTTTTGATCTTTGATGGTTTAAAGTCTGTTTTATCAGAGTAGAATTGCAACCCCTGCTTTTTTTCGTTTCCATTTGCTTAGTAGATATCTACCCATCCCTTTATTTTGAGCCTATGTGTGTCTCTGCGTGTGAGATGGGTCTCCTGAATACAGCAAACTGATGGGTCTTGACTCTTTATCCAATTTGCCACTCTGTGTCTTTTAATTGGACCATTTAGTCCATTTACATTTACAGTTAATATTGCTATGTGTGAACTTGATCCTGCCATTATGATATTAGCTGGTTATTTTGCTCGTTAGTTGATGGAGTTTCTTCCTAGCATTGATGGACTTTACATTTTGACATGTTTTTGCAATGGCTGGTACCTGTTCTTCCTTTCCCTGTTTAATGCTTCCTTCAAGATCTCTTGTAGGGTAGGCCTGGTGGTGAGAAAATCTCTAAGCATTTGTTTGTCTGTAAAGAATTTTATTTCTCCCTCACTTATGAAACTTAGTTTGGTTGGATATGAAATTCTGGGTTGAAAACTCTTTTCTTTAAGAACATTGAATATTGGCCCCCACTCTCTTCTGGCTTGTAGAGTTTCTGCAGAGAGATCTGCTGTTAGTCTGATGGGCTTCCCTTTGTGGGTAACCCGACCTTTCTCTGGCTGCCCTTAAGATTTTTTCCTTCATTTCATCTTTGGTGAATCTGACAATTATGTGTCTTGGAGTTGCTCTTCTCAAAGAGTATCTTTGTGACGTTCTCTGTATTTCCTGAATTTGAATGTTTGCCTGCCTTATTAGGTTGGGGAAGTTCTCCTGGATGATATCCTGCAGAGTGTTTTCCAACTTGGTTCCATTTTCCCCGTCACTTTCAGGCACACCAATCAGACGTAGATTTGGTCTTTTCACATAATCCTGTATTTCTTGGAGGCTTTGTTCTTCTACTCTTTTTTATCTACACTTCTCACTTCATTTCATTCATTTGATCTTCAATCGCTGATACTCTTTCTTCCAGTTGATCTAGTCGGTTACTGAAGCTTGTGCGTTTGTCACATAGTTCTCATATTATGGTTTTCATCTCTGTCAGGTCTTTTAAGGTCTTCTCTGCATTGGTTATTATAGTTATCCATTCATCCATTCTCTTTTCAATGTTTTTAGTTTCTTTGCACTGGTTACATAGTTCCTCCTTTAGCTCTGAGAAGTTTGATCAACTGAAGCCTTCTTCTCTCACCTTATCAAAGTCATTCTCCATCCAACTTTGTTCCATTGCTGGTGATGAGCTGCGTTCCTTTGGAGGAGGAGATGCACTCTGATTTTTTGAATTTCCAGCTTTTCTGCCCTGCTTTTTCCCCATCTTTGTGGTTTTATCTGCCTTTGGTCTTTGATGATGGTGACGTACTGATGGGGTTTTGGTGTGACTGTCCTTTCTGTTTGTTAGTGTTCCTTCTAACAGTCAAGACCCTCAGCTGTAGGTCTGTTGGAGTTTGCTTGAGGTCCACTCTAGACCCTGTTTGCCTGGGTATCAGCAGCACAGGCTACAGAAGATAGAATATTGCTGAACAGTGAGTGTTGCTGTGTGATTCTTGCTCTGGAAGTTTCCTCTCAGGGGTGTACCCTGCCATGTGAGGTGTGAGGTGTCTGTCTGCCCCTAGTGGGGATGTCTCCCAGTTAGGCTACTCAGGGGTCAGGGACCCACTTGAGCAGCCAGTCCGTCTGTTCTCAGATCTCAACCTCCATGCTGGGAGATCCACTACTCTCTTCAAAGCTGTCAGAAAGGGGCATTTACTTCTGCTGAGGTTTCTGCTGCTTTTTGTTTAGCTATGCCCTGTCCCCAGAGGAGGAGTCTACAGATGCAGGCTATCCTCCTTGAGCTGTGGTGGGCTCCACCTAATTCGAGCTTCTAGGGGTCTTTGCTTACCTACTTAAGCCTCAGCAATGGTGGGCACCCCTGCCCCAGCCTCTCTGCCTCCTTGTAGTTAGATCTCAGACTGCTGTGCTAGCAATGAGGAAGCCTCTGTGGGCATGGAACTCTCTGGGTCAGGTATGGGATATAATCTCCTGGTGTGCCATTTGCTAAGACCCTTTGATAAAGTGCAGTACTAGGGTGGGAGTTACCTGATTTTCCAGGTGTTGTGTGTCTCAATTTGCTTTGGCTAGGAAAAGGAATTCCCTTCCCCCTTGAACTTCCCAGGTGAGGCAATGCCTCACCCTGCTTCAGCTCTGCCTGGTCAGGCTGCACCGTGGACCAGTGTCTACTGTCTGACATGCCCCAGTGAGATGAACCTGGTACCTCAGTTGAAAATGCAGAAATCACCCATCTTCTGTGTCACTCATGCTGGGAGCTGGAAGATGGAGCTGTTCCTATTCAGCCATCTTGGGTGCGCCCCCCTGATCTGTATCTTTTCATGCATTTTTTTTTTTTTTTTTTCTGGCTTTGGTAGCAGAGTACTTTTGGCTTCAGAGAATAAATTATTTATTTCTCTATAATTTTCTGGAAGAATTTGTTTAGAATTGTTACCAATTCTTATTTAGGTGTTTAAAGTGATTTACCAGTCAAGCTATTTGAGTCAGGATTTGTTGTTTTTTTTGTTTTGTTTTGTTTTTAAGAATTTTAAGTGAAAACTTCAATGTGTAAAAGAAAAATATGCAGTAGGAAAGTACAACTATTTAAATAGACTTGGAACCTTTGAGTTTTACAGAGGTCTACTGATTCTCTTTCCCATTTTTCCTACATGTTCAAACAGAATGTTGCTGTATTTAAAATGCTGGCTTATGCATTAAATGACAATAAAATACCTGGTGCTTGTATTTCCATTAATATAGTTGAGATAGGCTGTTACGTTAAAATTTTTTAGAAAAACATAAAAACATAAAAATGAATTTATAGATAAAATAAGCTACCCATAAAAACATTTTCCTAAATAATGCCTTAGGTTTTAATAATTATTATAGAAATGACAAAGATTAAAGCTTCATACGAGACAGATGTAAGATGCGAAGAATGCTCTGCTGATATTTAATTGTAGGAAGGCTAGGGAATCCAGAAGTTCTCAGATTCTTGCCTGCCAATGATTTATGCTCTGTAGGGGTTTTATGGGAGAAACATAATCAAGGAACACCAGCAGAGGTGATTCAGAATTTGTTGTCATTAATAGTTGGCCTAGTTTGCAATTTGCTATTGCCATCCTAAAAAACATTGCCTTGGATCCATGACAGAATAAGTGAGCCTCTTATTTCCCTTTTGTATTTGGAGATAACTGAAACCAGTTCAAATGACTATAGACAGAGTGCTAAGAACAGCCCTGAATCCACTTATTCATCCAATCCATATGGAAGAAGGAAAGAGATTGAATGTTCTTTCTTGGTGTAGAAAAATATCTACACTAAAGGTATTACTAGGGTATTGATTGTTTGAATTGTTCATCATTTACTAGATTGTGCTATAGCAACAAACAGCCTCAAAAATCTCAATTATTTACCACAATAGAGATTTACTCCTCATTCATGATATGTGTTAATTACTGATCATCTATGGCTCTATTACAGGCTGAAGTAGCTTCTATCAATCTTAAATTTGAAACTGAGGGCAATGATGCAAAATCCAGGGCAAATGAAAGAGACTGGGTTTGGAATCTCAATGGATGGTTTAGAAGAGGTGCTCAGAGAACAAAGCAAGATAAGGAGAGCATAAAAATATGTTACAATAATTAAAATGATAGGATTGGCACTCAGAATTTACAGGGATCCGCAGATGGCAGAAATGTGACCACATCCATACCTTAATATCAAACAAATCAAATCAAAATATTCATGTGAGGATTTAGGGGAAAAAACAAAGCCTGATTAAAATGGAACTGTACCCAGAAGAGCATCTCAGAATCTTGCATATGAATGTAATTCTAACATTTTTGTACATTTAGGGTTGTATGCTCTCAAGAAACTATGCCTTTATTATAAGAAGGTTCACAGTATAGTCTAATAAGAACTAGAAAGGGAAGAAGGGATGCTCCAGGAAATAGGATTCACTGAATGTAGAAAATTATGATATCATATGAAACTCAAAAAATAGAAAATGTTTAATTACATTCCCTCCGAGGAATTGCCAACACAGTAGTCTTTTACTTCAACTGAAAGAAGATATAGTATTATAATAATAAAGATATTTTTATATAATTCTGTATTATGTACATAGACAACTAAAGATCTCATCAAGCATTCTGGAGAGCAAATTAAAATGTGCCCATCAAGTTCAGCATGCTAGTAAAAAGCAATTAATACATCATAGCCATGGGCCTTTGCCAAAATTAAATTTTTATGTGTTTAGAATTTTATCATCCTGACAGTTTAATAGCACAAACAAGACAAGTAAAATGTGGACTTTGTCCACGAACAATGTTATGTATTTTGTTTACATTAAAATATGTGGCTTTTTTTCAGCTTAGTGGAAAAATAAGCAGAGAATGTCTTAACCATTTCTTGAATTTGCCCATTTTTTAACTACCTAAACTAATTTTTAAAGTCACTTCTTTACTGTCTCTGATTCAAAATAGATTGGTTTCCAATGCAAAAGGATTTATATTAGAAAAAAATCTAGCACAAAGAAGGTCAGGCTGTATGTAACCCCACCTAAAAGGTTTTAATTACTAATGGATCAGAGAATCTCATTGTAAGGTAACATTTAACTTATGGACCCCCAAAATATCCTGCATATTAATTGCTTCTGCTTTTTTTATGCCACTACTTTTCTTTGAACTGTGTCTTGCAACGACTGTCATGATGAAAATTAATGTATCTGTCCTTATCTCTATTAACCCGGGGAGTCTTTCCTTCCATGACTGATAGTTGTTTATTTTTGTATCCCCTGTATGTTGCACATTGCTGGGCACCTCATAATCATCCAGTTTCATTTTCTTAAACTGAGTTGATGGAATGAGAGTGATATCCAAGAATAAACCATTTAAAAGACCTCTATCTGGGTAGAAATGAGTGCTCATTGACCGTTTGACTGATTGGGCCGTTTGCATCCATTTCACATTTGGAAGGGTAATGGCAAATCTATAATTACTCTGATCAATACCACACAGTTCCTGAAACCCTGCAGAAGTAGGGAGAGATATCCTTATTGACATACTGTTTCTGTGAGCAATTGTGCTTCCTTTTCAGTTCTTCCTGGCTGCAGTGAGAAGACAATAAGTAAAAATCACATGGTGCTAGAAAGAGTATTTGGACACTTGGTTGTCTTGTTAATAAATAGGCTGTCTCCTGCAAAATTGTAACATTTTGTTGGCTATTTATTGTTCATTTTAAGTGACTACATGGGTTACAGGAGCATAATGCTGAAATACTGAATTGAAATGGAGAAATGTTAGCCTACTTTGTGGATAGAACACCTCAGATTTAGAAGTTAGAAAATATTTCAAATAATTGAATTTTGGAATTCATTTAGTAATTTCTCCCCTTCTCTAAAAAAATAGCTATTAGATAGCTTATCTCTCTACTCATTTTGATAAATTTTTCACTTTATTCAACTACAAATGGTATTCATTTTTAAGAAATAGTATATTAATTATGTAGATAGATACTGTTTGTTACATAATAGACATTTTCATGAACACTGTAATATTAATAAATCTGAAAATTAATATCTCCACTTAGATGTATAAGTGGAGGTACAAATATTCTAAATAAATAATTCAGGATCACATAATTACAAGCCTAAGAGTCAAAAAGAGTTCAGTTGACTTGTTCCTTTTTCCTCTATATGATATTATCTCTTTGAGAAGGGAATATTATGGAGATCAGGCAAATATCATATATACACGCAATTGTTTAATTGATAAAGCAATTCGTTACCAGCTTAGAACATGTCCTTCTTTCTTCACACTCAAAAAAAGGGAGTACTACTTATGCTTGTCAGAATTGAATAAGCAAAGACCATATTAAAACCATTTTTTCCAAGAAAATACACTACAGGCCCTTGTCAAATCTATAATAGGGTAGATTTATATATGTGTTTTATCTTGTTTTCAAAACTAAGCACAATAAATGGGCCAGATACACACAGCTATGTTTCTATCTGAATAAAAGTGTGTGGAAAATGGGATAAAAGGGAGTTCCAGGCATTCCTTTAATTATAAATTGAATTAAAAATTACTCAATTTGCCAGATATTGTCAAAAGTCTACATTGAAAATGCCACTGAGAAAAAAATGATTTTTCCATTTTCCTTTCAACCCAAAATTTGGACACTGTCCTTTGGGGTGGCCTGCCAAAACAAAAATAGTCTGTGTAGGATAATTTTTAAAATTCTCTATTTTTCATTAAAGATTCTGATTTCCAGTTGCATTGAAAAGTATTGGGCTTCTTTTTCTACCAAAAAAGGAAAAAATATGTGTGTGTGTTTGTGTGTGTGTAAATGATTTTACACATTACACACAAAATCGTGCAGCATATTATAATCTGTTTCTGAATGAGCTAAATAAAAACTTCAAATAGTTAGATTATAAACATTTGCTGACTACCCCTTTATCTTCATCTTTTAAAAAGTAAGAATCTTTTGATCATTGAGCAAACTCTCCAGCTTTGCTTCTGATGCAAGGAAGGAAGAAAAGCAGAAGATGTAAGTTAGCTTAGTTGTTCCATGTGAAAATACAAACTGGGGGAATAGATGTTGGCTGCTTATGAGTGATTTTGATAAATAGAAGAAGAGTGGAGAAGAAGAGAATTTGGAGCACAAGAGAGGGAAGATTATATGAGCCATTACACAAAGATGGAAACTTTTAGGAGGAATATTTATATGAATAATTTTAAGAAAACATTCAGTATATTTTGTTAATGACTTTTTCATATACACTTTTAATGACGTTGAATAGTTGATATATCTTTTTTTTTTTTTTTTTTTTTGAGACGGAGTCTCGCTCTGTCGCCCAGGCTGGAGTGCAGTGGCGGGAACTCAGCTCACTGCAAGCTCCGCCTCCCGGGTTCACGCCATTCTCCTGCCTCAGCCTCCCGAGTAGCTGGGACTACAGGCGCCCGCCACTGCGCCCGGCTAATTTTTTTCTATTTTTTAGTAGAGACGGGGTTTCACCATGGTCTCGATCTCCTGACCTTGTGATCCGCCCGCCTCGGCCTCCCAAAGTGCTGGGATTACAGGCGTGAGCCACCGCGCCCGGCCAGTTGATATATCTTTTCAAATTTAATTTCTGAGTCTGTGGTTTTGTTTTATTGTTTCTTTTTTTTTTTTTTTTTTTTTTTTTGATTACTCAGCTGGTCAGTAACCTAAAAGTCACCCACTTGTGTTTCCTTTAACTTTTGAGGTCTGACAAATAGGATATTGGATTTGATGTGCATTATCTAGCTGTATGGCACCAAAAATACCTTTCAGCATAACCAAGACATTATCATGTTTAAGGTACATGATAACTGACATCAACTAAAAGTAACCCACAAAGTTCCTTTTATTCTACCTTGACATGAGCAGAAATGGCACAAACCACTCTATCAATTAGAATTGCGACATGATATAAACAAGCATAAGTAGTTGTATGTGTAGAATGTGCTAGTAGATGTACACGGCATTGGGTTAGGCTTTCTGGGTAAGAAAGTCTAAAATACTTCTTGGCATTTCAGCATTAGTTTCAGGTTCCATGAAGAGATGATTTGTTAAGACATGAAAATCATTCCAAGAGGGGAAGAAGGGAAAACTGTGATAGACCTGGTTGGATTCAGACGACATTGAGTTCAGGGCCATTATAGGGCTTTTTCAGATGTAAGCAGCTTTGTTGAATATTGACTTCATCAGATGTAAGTGGCTTTGTTGAATATTAAGCTTCTGTGGTAGGTAAATGATCCAGCCAGCTCTGCAGCCATAGGTAAAGCCCAACCAAATGTAGAGAAAATCATCCCAGATTTGGAGAAAATAATAGGGTTCTTCCCTCAGCTAGACAAGAAATAGAGGAAGCCTAGTGTAAACTAACTTATGAGAAAACAGAAGAGAAATTGAGACAGAATCTAAAGGGGTAGAATGTGAAAAAGGGAGAGAGGCAGTAGGCCACATTTACTGTCCATTTTTTGACTGGAGAGGCAAGGTAGATTTTGGCACATAAACCAAGATAGAAGATAAAAAGATTAAAACCAGTTTAAGATAGTGTTGCCAGAACTAGGATACAGGTAAAGATAGTGGACTGTGCTTTGTGCATATACTATTTGATATGTCTATAAGATATTTACAGGGGTTCTCTACTAGGCAGAGTATATTATGTGAATCTGAAATCTTGCAATTGATGGCATGATTTATAAAGGATAAGGGTAGAAACAATCCACTAAGAAACATGGGGTGCAATAAGAAATGGAAGAAGCTAAATAGATTTAAGGAATATTTTCAGTTTTATATGGAAAAAGACCTTTTCTTAGCTGAGTAATACCTGAGAGTCTATATGAAGTAGGAGGTCTTTAATGTACATCTAAATGTTAGCTTCCTAACATTTTAGGAGTCTCAGTATATAGTATAAGTCTCTCATAGTAATTCATACCTTTCGCTAGGTTCAAATCCTGGGACAGCAAAGCATCGTGTGACCTTGTATTAGAAACTAAACCTCTGAACTGCAATTTCTTCACTCATGAAGGAGGATATGAATATGTGACCTTTAAGAGTATAATATTATGGGGATTCTATTATAAAGTGTGTAAAACAACTACAATAACGCCTGGAACCAATAATGGGTTGCTGTTTCTACTTCTTCAACTTCCCCTCCTTCTCATTATTTTTATGATTGTTTTTCTGGTTGCTTTGGACATTACCTCTAGGTGTATAGTTAAATGCTATCTACCTACTGATTCTTTAAAATTTACTATACTTTGGTGGAGCCCGCTGCAGCTCCCACTTGATCTGAAGGCAGAATTGGACAGCAGCGGGAGGCAGCCTGGAGAGCCGAGCTTTGGAGAGAGCAGTGGCTCTCCCAGAACAGAGTTTGAGATCTGAGAATGGACAGACTGCCTCCTCAAGTGGGTCCCTGACTCCCAAGTAGCCTAACTGGGAGACACCTCCCAGTAGGGGCTGACTGACACCTCATACAGGTAGGTGCCCCTCTGAGACGAAGCTTCTAGAGGAAGAATAAGGCAGCAACATTCGCTGTTTTGCAATATTTGCTGTTCTGCAGTGTCTGCTGGTAATATTCAGGTAAACAGGATATGGAGTGGACTTCCAGCAAACTCCAACAGACCTGCAGCTGAGGGTCCTGACTGTTAGAAGGAAAACTAACAAACAGAAAGAAATAGCATCAGCATCAACAGGAAGGACATACACACCAAAACCCCATCTGTAGGTCATCATCATCAAAGACCAAAGGTAGATAAAACCACAAAGATGGGGAGAAACCAGAGCAGAAAAGCTGAAAATTATAAAAACCAGAGTGCCTCTTTTCCTCCAAAGGATTGCAACTCCTTGCCACCAATGGAACAAAACTGAACAGAGAACGACTTTGAGAAGTTGACAGAAGTATGTTTCAGAAGATCAGTAATAACAGACTTCTCCAAGCTAAAGGAAAATGTTTGAACCCATTGCAAGAAGCTTAAAACCCTTGAAAAAAAAATTAGATGAATGGCTAACTGGAGTTAAACAGCATAGAGAAGACCTTAAATGACCTCATGGAGCTGAAAACCATGGCATGAGAACTATATGACACATACACAAGCTTCAGTAGCTGATTCGATCAAGTGGAAGAAAGGGTATCAGTGATTGAAGATCAAATGAATGAAATGAAGCAAGAAGAAAAGTTTAGAGAAAATGGAATAAAGAAGAAAAACAAACAAAGCCTCTAATAAACATGGTACTATGTGAAAAGACCAAATACATGTCTGATTGGTGTACCTGAAAGTGACAGAGAGAATGGAACCAAGTTGGAAAACACTCTGCAGGATATTATCCAGGAGAACTTCCCCAACCTAGAAAGACAGGCCAACATTCAAGTTCAGGAAATACAGAGAACACCATAAAGATACTCCTCGAGAAGAGTAACCCCAAGACACATAATTGTCAGAATCACCAAGGTTGAAATGAAGGAAAAAATGTTAAGGCTGCCAGAGAGAAAGGTCGGGTTACCCACAAATGGAAGCCCATCAGACTAACAACAGATCTCTCAGCAGAAACTCTACAAGCCAGAAGAGAGTGGGGGCCCATATTCAACATTCTTAAAGAAAAGAATTTTCAAACGAGAAGATCATATCCAGCCAAACTAAGTTTCATATGTGAAGGAGAAATAAAATCCTTTACAGACAAGCGAATGCTTAGAGAATTTGTCACCACCAGGCCTGCCTTACAAGAGCTTTCTGAAGGAAGCAATGAACATGGAAAGGAACAACTGGTACTAGCCACTGCAAAAACAGGTCAAATTGTCAAGACCATCAATACTAGGAAGAAACTCCATCAACTAACGAGCAAAATAACCAACTAACATCATAATGACGGGATCAAATTCATACATAACAATATTAACCTTAAATGTAAATAGGCTAAATGCCCCAATTAAAAGACACAGACTGGCAAATTGGATAGTCAAGAACCAGCAGTGTGCTGTATTCAGGGGACCCATCTCAAGTGCAGAGACACACATAAGCTCAAAAGAAAGGGATGGAGGAAGATCTGCCAAGCAAATCGAAAACAAACTAACAAAAAAAGCAGGGGTTGCAATCCTAGTCTCTGATGAAAGACTTTAAATAAACAAAGATAAAAAGAGACAAAGAAGGCCATTACATAGTGGTAAAGGGATCAATTCATCAGGAAGAGCTAACTATCCTAAATATATATGCACCCAATAAAGGAGCACCCAGATTCATAAAGTCCTTAGAGACCTACAAAGAGACTTAGACTCCCACACAATAATAGGAGACTTTAATACCCAACCGTCAACATTAGACAGATCAACGAGACAGAAAGTGCACTCAAAACTGCACAGCTACATGGAAACTGAACAATGTGCTCCTGAATGACTACTGGGTAAATAACAAAATGAAAGAAGAAATAAAGATGTTCTTTGAAACCAATGAGAATCAAGACACAACATGCCAGAATCTCTGTGACACATTTAAAGCAATGTGAAGAAGGAAATTTGTAGCACTAAATGCCCACAAGAGAAAGCAGGAAAGATCTAAAATCGACACCCTAACATCACAATGAAAGGAACTACAGAAGCAAGAGCAAACACATTCAAAAGCTAGCAGAAAGCAAGAAATAACTAAGATGAGAGCAGAGCTGAAGGAGATAGAGACACAAAAAACCCTTCAAAACATCAATGAATCCAGGAACTGGTTTTTTGAAGATGAGCAAAATAGACAAACCACTAGCAAGACTTAATAAAGAAGAAAAGAGAGAAGAATCAAATAGATGCAATAAAACATGATAAAGAGGATATCACCACTGATCCACAGAAAGACAGATTACCATCAGAGAATATTATAATCACCTCTTTGCAAACAAACTAGAAAATCTAGGAGAAATAGATACATTCCTGGACACATACATCCTCCCAAGACTAAACCAGGAAGGAGTTGAATTCCTGAATAGACCAGTAACAGACTCTGAAATTGAGAAAATAATAAATAGCCTACCAACCAAAACAAGTCCAGGACCCAGATGGATTCACAGCCGAATTCTACCAGAGGTATAAGGAGGAGCTGGTACCATTCCTTCTGAAACTATTCCAATCAATAGAAAAAGAGGGAATCCTCCCTAACTCATTTTATGAGGGCAACATCATCCTGATACCAAAGCCTGGCAGAGACACAACAAAAAAGAATTTTCGATCAATATCCCTGATGAACACTAGATGCAAAAATCCTCAATAAAATACTGGCAAACCGAATCCAGCAGCACAACAAAAAGCTTATCCACCACGATCAAGTAGGCTTCATCCCTGGGATACAAGGCTGGTTTAACATACACAAATCAATAAACACAATCCATCATATAAACAGGACTAAAGACAAAAACCACATAATTATCTCAATAGATGCAGAAAAGGCATTCAACAAAATTCAACAGTCTTTCATGCTAAAAGCTCTCAATAAGCTAGGTGTTGATGGGTCACATCACAAAATAATAAGAGTTTTTTATGACAAACCCATAGCCAATATCACACTGAATGAACAAAAACTGGAAGCATTCCCTTTGAAAACTGGCACAAGACAGGGATTCCCTCTCTCACCACCCCTATTCAACATAGTGATGGAAGTTCTGGCCAGGGCAATCAGGCAGGAGAAAGAAATAAAGGATATTCAGTTAGGAAAAGAGGAAGTCAAATTATCTCTGTTTGCAGATGATATGATTGTATATTTAGAAAACCCCATTGTCTCAGCCCAAAATCTCCTTGTACTAGTAAGCAAATTCAACAAAGTCTCAGTATGCAAAATCAATGTGCAAAAATCACAAGCATCCTTAAACACCAATAACAGACAAACAGAGAGCCAAATCATAAGTGAACTCCCATGCACAATAGTTTAAAGACAATAAAATACCTAGGAATTCAACTTACAAGGGATGTGAACGATCTCTTCAAGGAGAACTACAAACCACTGCTCAAGAGAATAAAAGAGGACACAAACAAATGGAAGAACATGCCATGCTCACGGATAGGAAGAATCAAAATTGTGAAAATGGCCATAATGCCCCAGGTAATTTTTAGATTCAATGCCATCCCCATCAAGCTACCAATGAGTTTCTTCACAGAATTGGAAAAAACTACTTTAAAGTTCATATGGAACCAAAAAGGAGCCCGCATTGCCAAGACAATCCTAAGCAAAAAGAACAAAGTTAGAGACATCACACTACCTGACTTCAAACTATACTACAAGGCTACAATAACCACAACAGCATGGTACTGGTACCAAAACAGAGATATAGACGGATGGAACAGAATAGAGCCCTCAGAAATAATAGCACACATCTACAACCATCTTATTTTTGACAAACCTGACCAAGAAATGGGGAAAGGATTCCCTATTTAATAAATGGTGCTGGGAAAACTGACTAACCATATGTAGAAAGCTGAAACTGCATCCCTTCCTTACACCTTGTAAAGAAATTAATTCAAGATGGATTAAAGACTTAAATGTTAGACCTAAAACCATAAAAACCCTAGAAGAAAACCTAGGCAATACCATTCAGGACATAGGCATGGGCAGGGACGTCTAAAACACGAAAAGCAATGGCAACAAAAGTCAAAATTGACAAATGAAATCTAATCAAACTAAAGAGCTTCTGCTCAGCAAAGAAACTGCCATCAGAGTGAACAGGCAACCTACAGAATGGGAGAGAATCTTTGCAATCTGCCCATCTGACAAAGGGCTAATATCCAGAATCTACAAAGAACTTAAATTTCTGTGAAAAAAATCAAACAACCCCATCAAAAAGTGGGCAAAGGATATGAACAGACACTTCTCAAAAGAAGACATTTATGCAGCCCAACAGACACATGAAAAAATGCTCATCATCACTGGCCATCAGAGAAATGCAAATCAAAACCACAATCAGATACCATCTCACACCAGTTAGAATGGCAATCATTAAAAAGTCAGGAAACAACAGGTACTGGAGAGGACGTAGAGAAATAGGAACACTTTTACACTGTTGGTGGGAGTGTAAACTAGTTCAACCGTTGTGGAAGACAGTGTGGCGATTCCTCAAGGATCTAGAAGTAGAAATATCATTTGACTCAGTGATCCCATTACTGGGTAGATAGCCAAAGGATTATAAATCATGCTAATATAAAGACACATATACACGTATGTTTATTGCGGCACTATTCACAATAGCAAAGACTTGGAACCAACCCAAGTGTCCATCAATGATAGACTGGATTAAGAAAATGTGGCACATATACACCATGGAATGTTCTGCAGTCATAGGAAGGGATGAGTTCATGTCCTTTGTAGGGACATGGATGAAGCTGGAAACCATCATTCTGAGCAAACTACAACAGGGACAGAGGGCCAAGCACCGCATGTTCTCACTCATGGGTGGGAGTAGAACAGGGAGAACACTCAGACACAGTGCAGGGAGCATCACACAGCGGGGCCTGTCATGGGGTCGGGGAGAGATAGCATTCGGAGAAATGCCTGGTGTAGGTTATGAGTTGGTAGATGCAGCACACCAACATGGAACATGTATACATATGTAATAAGCCTGTACATTGTGCACATGTACCCTAGAACTTAAAGTATAATAAAAATTAAAATAAAATTTACTATACTTTAGCTCCAGTAAATTAAAGTCATCACTGTGGCTCAGACTAACTTACATATGGGTTTTATTTTGGAGCAGCAGCTGTCCCATCTTCAGTAAGTGATTTAATATTTATTAGCTTCAATTTCTGTAACTCAGCCTAGTATTTACTTCAGTGATACATAGCCTCTAACATGGAATCAGGACTCAGGCATTAGTAAGCACTCCCCTTACCGTAGTGTTAGGGTTACCTTGGTTTATTTGTAATAAATTTGTTTGTGTCAGAAAACGCTTGCATACCTGCACCGACCATTGCATAGTGATACATGACATTGGCTCCACACAACATACTCCATCAGAGCATAGCAAACCCAAATAATCCCTTTAATTATTTTTTTCTTAATCATATATCAACCAACTTCAGGCAACAGATTAATTTTAATGGGATGTTTGGAGAACAGACTCCAGTATTGATATATAGAAAATATTTTTCAATGGTTTGCTAGTTTTTTTTATTGTTGTTGTGGCCGTTGATGTTTATTACTCTAAAAGAAGAAATAATATACTACTTGAGTCACATGTTTTAATGGTTTGGAAATAAATATTTTAATAAGTTTAGTTATATAAATATAAAGGAAGATGAATTGATAAATTATTTAAAAATTACTAAACAATTATTTGTAACAGTGGGTAAGTTTCAGTTCATGGAGAGAAGAGTTATGTTCTTGGAAATCATGTTATTGAGAAGTTTATTGGACTGAGACAATGAGGAAACAGTATTTTTTATACCCTAATCTCAAAGAAGCAAGTGTGTACTCTCGATGGGGAGAGTATGATTAGGGTATTTCTAATGTGTAGGCCTAGGGTGGGTTCTGGAGCAAAGAAAATGATTATAGCATCAGTGGAGACAAAATAGTTGTCCATAGACTGGTAGAGCTTATAGGCATTGGAACAATAGTATCAGTTATTGAAAACACTGATTTTAACATGGCAAGAATGGAAAGTGAAATGCTAGCCCAGAGCAACAGAGCAGAAAATACAATTCCCTACATGATTTCTACAGACATAATGATGTTAGTTCTCCATCCCTCCTCAACAAGGATAAGTCATTGCACCCACCTCCCTCTAACACTGTCTTCTCACACGCAAAGCCCACCCTGAATCTTCTGTGATTTAAGGACAGTCAAGGATTCACCAGGAGCTCTTTGTCAATAAGAACATCTTTTTATAGTTTTTTAGGGTTTTCGGAGCAATGTGATAGTGAACACAGTCAACATAGATTTGTTTTTTTTTTTTCTTCTCAATATGAGATAGATTAAAGAAAAAGAATTACACACATTATACAGTCAAAAATGTTTAATTTTCTGTTGATGAGCTTAAGAGTTTCTGCTGTGTGTGCAAGTGAAGAGACACACATTTCAGTCATCTTCTGAGATAGTAAATTAGCCAGATAAGTAACTTCAGGATACAACAGTTGATATAGAGTTTAATTTTTTGGAGGTTGGAAACCATTTTGTCTAGAGAACATAAAACAGTGGGACTACTGTTAGTACTGCAGGTTATAAGAAAGGCTAACAGGGAAATAGAATTTCCAGGATTCTAATTTGTCAGTATGACCATTCTAGAATCTATAAGGGATGTGTTTGCCCTTGACGAGGTCATTATGCAGTCACACAGTGCTGGAATCCATGGGCTTAAGACCTTGAAAAGATACTTGGTAAGCTAATAACCAAAATTTGTGATAAAGTGACCATGGGAATGATAACTCAATAGGGTTCCTCTTCTAAAACAGTATATTCTATATTTTTTTAATTTTTTTTTATTATTATACTTTAAGTTCTAGGGTACATGTGCATAACGTGCAGGTTTGTTACATATGTATACTTGTGCCATGTTGCTGTGCTGCACCCATCAACTCATCATTTACATCAGGTATAACTCCCAGTGCAATCCTTCCCCCCTCCCCCCTCCCCATGATAGGCCCCGGTGTGTGATGTTCCCCTTCCCGAGTCCAAGTGATCTCATTGTTCAGTTCCCACCTATGAGTGAGAACATGCGGTGTTAAGGGCCTTCCTAGAGTACTATGTCTAACAAATCCAAGTGTCTTAATTTCAGGGCCAAACCAAGAAAATAATTCTTGGTGGGCAATCTCTTTCTCTGCTTGAGTTTGGCAATGGCAGAAGCCATACAATAGCATAAAGTTTCCAAAAATATCCTGCCATGGAATCAAAGGACACGGAGGGAGAAACAGGACTGAAATGAAGAGCAAGTGAAAGAAACGATTTCCAAAGGTCTGTGCTATCTACTTCCAAATAAGTATTTTGACTTCATATGGCTTCAAGCCACATGATCCTGCAAATCTTCAGAGATTGAAATGTTTTAATTCTGCAGTTCCTGACCAAAAGCAATACAATCAAAGCATTTTAATATGTCGGGATGTTAATGTTATCTTTCTGTTGCAGGAGAAAAAAAGTCTACATGAATAGATACTGATTTTCTGACTGCATGTTACTTAGCAGTTTACCTGGTGTTAGTAACTGATAAGCCTTTCATGGGATTTCGTTATGGAGATTCTGTTTCTCCCAAGCCTTGTGCAGACTCTGATGCCAGGTCTTTTTATTGATGCATGTAATCAGATGGACTTCAAATTAAAAGCAATGAAAATCACATTAGTCTGTCTACTAGATTAGATGTTATTAAGAGTAATGGGGTAATACTATCAGAGCTTCATGTCTTAATGTTTGGTTCTTAAAACCTAACATTTCAGACAAATAAAGCTTGTCATGGGTTATTACTCATCATCATACACAAATACTGATATATCTATCACTGTTGGTTAAAGAAGTGGCATCTTTAAGATGATTATTTTCCAGGAGAGTGGTTGTAGAGAAGAGGAAGAAAAATAATAAAATTAGGAGGCCCACACAAAGGTAGCATGAGTGTGAATACATTGAATAAAAGTGTAGTGCCTCAAAGGATGATGATAATGTCATCATTATGTGTCTATATAAATATGTTTTATCATATTTGCTGAAATATAGTTGTAACTTATTATACCACTATGTATCCTGTGATAAAATTATAAAACACCATAAAATCAGATATTACAGGTAAGAGTATAAAATTGGAACCATATATTCAAGAGTATCCTTATATATAAAGTAGTACAAAAAATAAATATGTATATATAAAGTATTGCAATAGAAAAGAAAATGTAATATATGAAATTATTATTCCATACTAACATATTAGCAAACCTTGGAGAAGACTTGGGTCTCCTGATTTCTAACTGAGTTTTCTTTCTACTGCAAGGTACTGAATTCTCATGCAATTTCTCCCTTAGAACTCGAAAGTGTCTTTTTATTCATTTAAGTGTACATAGTGTCAATATATCATTTGATTACTTACCTTGTGTTATTAAACTCTGACTGCATATGAATAATTGCAATGAGAAGACTGATAAGTTCATCTCCTTTTACAAAGGTCTGTCAGTTTCATGTTTATGATCCTAAACGTATTAAGCCATGAGCACAAAAGAAAGTGATGTAAGGGAATATTGCAAACTATCAGAGTCAGATTAAACATGGACACATGACTCAGAACTATTCTGACCATGGATATACAGTCACAATTTTTCTTTCTCTATTAAAAACCATAATGCTTGTCCAGTGTGTTTTGTGAAAGAAGGCACTGTGGGCCATTTGTATATTAATAGGTCTAATTGCCTAAGATTTCTTTGCAGACTAATGAATTGTATTTGTTGGGAGGCATGGCAGTAAGAGGACTGAGAGCGCAGCAGCATTGTTTAACTTTATTTTAAACTGTAAGGACCCTGTAAATCATATACTTTTTATGTTGACTTATCTTTTCCAATGTCTCTTCATTTTGAGCAAGGACAAAACAGAAAAATATTTGGAAAATGTACACAGGGTTGTCCATGAAAGAAATACCACATTCCTAAATCCAGTTACCTTCTTTACTCTTCATTGAAAATAAGCATCACCAAAATTATTTGAAGCTCTCTGTACTCACCACAGGAAGGGATCTTCTTGTAATGGTTTTTTTGTGTGCAAACTTACTAACATTACCCTTTACAAAGACCTGTGTGCATTTTCCCCTTCTTTATCATTTCTGTGAGTTAAAAATAGATAAAATAACTTGCTGAAGCAGGTAACATGGAAGAAGCATATGCAACCTATATAAAAAGGGGAGAAGAATAATCAAATGAGATTTATGAGAGACACGTGATTCAAGGCAGGGCATAAATATAGGAAAGCCATAATAAAAAAGCAAAAGAGTATGATAGTCCTAGCTAAGAAGTCAGTATACACAAGCAGTTCTCAGATTTATGGGTGTGACTCATTAGATCTAAAATTAGGGGTGAGAATTTCATTCGTGAAAAATTCCCAGGCAATGCAGATGCTATTGGTCCATGGGCCATACCTTGAACA
Source organism: Chlorocebus sabaeus (assembly GCF_047675955.1). Classification (NCBI taxonomy): domain Eukaryota; kingdom Metazoa; phylum Chordata; class Mammalia; order Primates; family Cercopithecidae; genus Chlorocebus; species Chlorocebus sabaeus. The sequence goes on from NC_132913.1 coordinate 15,255,634, forward strand.
GCACAGGTACATATGCACTGACCCTCTTAGCCCTGAAGATTGGTATGAAGGTACAATATGAAATTAACATTGCTAAATGAAAAATTGCAGGGAGGGGCAAAGAATGGCTGAAAAGTAATAAAATTGTGCAGCTGTAACAACAAAATGTTATCTCCAAGAACCCTGAAGCCCATAGTCATTTAAAAATTTTGTGCCTTTAGGCAACATTGGCCTGAATATACATCTATAATGAGATATTCTTATTTATCATTTTAGCACAGCACAGTGAATATTCATTCCATGCCAGGGATTGTGCTGTATGGAAATACAGAAGCCAAAGTTCTTGTTCCCTTGTTTTTTGCCTGCCAGAGTTGCAGATTTATAGATAGAAAATATATAGATGCATAAATACAAACACAAATGATTATATGTAATTAATGTGTCCTACTCCTTTATAATGTGGTTTCAAATCTCATGCTCCATTCCAATCCTGTTGGAAAAATTTTATTTTTTTTTATTCTAACTCCCTATGTTAAATGAAAAGGCCCTAAAGTTTTACTAAATCTAGGATTGTTTAGCAAGAAGTGGGATATTTTAATCCATCCAGCAGAGATCCCCTTCACAGTCGCACTGGTGTGGAAAAGCCACCACCTTGGCACATTATGGCACTGCTGACCTAGCAGTTGTTTCTAGAAGTTGAAGAGTAGAAGAGGAGCATCTTTCAAATGTTACTGCTTCGCTATGTAGCTATGAGCTCTAAATGTCATAATACTTTAAATACTACAGAGACGGTTCTTTGGTTTAAATACTTTTGAGGCACAGCTCAAAGTTTTCTCAAGGATTCACAAATATGGCAAGTCTGGTGGGTGTAGCCCCATAATACCTGACTTATATAGTTTGAAATCAGCGGAGTCCTTTTTTTTTTTTTTTGTATTCTTTCCACAATGTTAACTTTCAAATGAAGCGCTAAACAATTCCGCTCCCACTCTTGAGTCTCATCCCCATCTGCTCTGCTCTTCAGCTTCCTCCACATGACTTTTGCTGTCTCCCCAAAATAGCACACCTCTGCTTTGCACTTTCTGTTTTCTTTCCTGCAATGTTGTTCACCCAGATAACCAGCTGCAGGGCCCACATTCTCATGTTACTCACCCAGATAACTAGCTGCAGGGCCCACACTCTCATGTTACTCACCCAGATAACCAGCTGCAGGGCCCACACTCTCATGTTATTCAGGCCTTCATTTAAACCTCACTTTCTCTGTGAACATTACCTCATTACCTTATTTCAAATGAAAACAACTTTTCCAACTCTCTCAATTTTGAGTTTTATTTTTCTTCATAAAGTTTACCGTCAAGTAATTATCAGTTTTCATTGTTTCTACTGGGACGTAAGTCTTATACAACATGAATTATTTAACCTGCTTTGTTAAGTATCTCAAATACATAGAACATTGCTTCAATGATGGAGTAAGTGAACAAATAAAAATATGAAGCATATCTACAAATTTCCAAATAAAATGTTTTTAGGAGTTTTCTTTCTTTAAAACTCACCAGAAATTTCAGAAATAAATGTGACAATAGCAACATAACATGAAGTCAAAAATTGTAGCTGTTTATCTCTTTTGAATATATATATATACACACACACACACATACATATATACACACACCTATGTATATTAAACATGACTTTAATATGCATTTATTCCCCTCTTGGTACTATAATTATCTTACCTAGAAAGAAATCGTGATACGAAACACATTGCTTGAGGTAATTGACAAGAAGAATAATTTGTCTCTTTACAATTCTTCCCATTAGAATGTTAGTGATGTTTGTTTTCACTAGTAAATGAAATTAACATTTTACCCCATTATCCACTGTGAAAACAATTATTTAAAAACTGTAAATTATACACAAATTTTGTAAGAAAACTTCAAAATATGAATGGCAGTGCCGTGAACAGCAACTAGAGATTAGTGTCTCATCAGTTATAAGTCCATATGAGAGAACATGAACAAATATGAAGAAAATCATCTTTATCAATTACTACATTCAAATGAGAAATGAAGTAATAGTATGTTTTGCTATACAGATGGGAGAATGTTTTATGTCAATTACTTTCCAAAAAAAAAAAAAAAAAAAACAGAAATAAACCTACTAAGGTAGTTCTAGTAATTCATCGCCCTCCCACACACTCAAACACGTACAGTTCTCCAATTCAAATTTCTATCCTTGATGAAATAGATGCTTTCATAATTACCCCTACTGCTATCTTTTGAATAAATTACAGTATTGTTTGTTTTCCCCCACGTTTTTTTCCCTGTAAAATTATATTCGGGTATATGAAAGATTCTAGTCCCTGTGTTAAAGGGAACCCATTAAAGTCTTTTGCCAAGGATATCAAGTGATATAAACTTGACTTACATTTCAGAATAATGACAGGATAACAAACCACTTGAGTTTTAATTTCACATTAATAGTGTAGGGTTATGACTATTAAGACAATCTATCAGGCACTTAATAGAAACAGTAAATGTTACTGTTGGAAGAAAACATAATGTTAATTTAAATGCTGCATAATTGAAAGGGTAAGGCATGTGGAATGAAGAGATTTAAATGAAGCTCTGGTTTCAGCCCCATTTTAATTGGGTGTCTGCAGAGAAGCCATTTAATGATGGTTAAATCACTAGCAGAAAGTTATAATATTTTCAGGTCTACCTAACTCCCAGAGGTGTTTATAGGATCAAATCAATTGCTCTGAGCAAACAATTTTGGGTAAAACACTGAACAGATAAGGAACCTTCATCTTATATAGATTGAGAGCAAATATATAATTAGTGGCATGTCTGTTGATTCCCAGTCTAGAGTGCTTGAGTATGAAAAGTGCCATCATGGTCAAGAGAATCAAGAACCTGTCACCAATTATGCATTTATCCTTTTACAATACAGGTATGCAAAATAGAAATGTTGGCTTGTCAGATTATCTAAGAGTGACTCCAAGTGTGAGCCCTGGACCAGCAACAACAGCATACTCTAAGATCTTGTTAGAAATGCAAATTATTGGGTCCCAACCCAAACCTACTGAATCAAAAACTCTGCATATATGGACCAGAATTTTGTATTTCTAAATTTGTACTTTAATTCCTGCAGATGGTTCTGATGCAACTTAAGGGTTGAGAACTACAGCCACTTTTGATAATGGTTTAACGTCTCTACTGTGGAAACAGATGGCAGAGTTCACTTAGGTAACTTTGCCTATAATAAAAGCTACATAGCCCTGAAGGGTTTGGTCACTTCTTAATTCTAAGCCCCATCTCACCAAAAGCCCCCTTGCTTTCAGAGGTTCTCTCACACTGTCTTTTCTTCAGTTCCTTGCATGTCATATAGCCTCAAGGCCTTTCTGGGGATATTTTTCTCCTTGCTCTTAAGCTTTCTTTTTTTCCTAAATATCCTTCAACTCTTTAATTCAAGCATTGTTTCATCATGAAAATCTTTTCTAATCCCCAGATTAGATAATATCTCACCATAACTCTTATGACACTCTATTTTTTCTTTATAGTATGTATCACAGTTTATAGAGATGTATTTTTACTATTATCTGATTAATGTGTTTCTCACCTACAAGAATGCATGCTGCATGTAATCGGAGCCTGTATTAGTCCATTCTCATACTGCTATAAAGAACCACCCAAGACTGGGTAATTTATCAAGGAAAGAGGTTTAATTGGTTCCCAGTTCCATGTAGCTCAGGAGGCTTCAGGCAACTTACAATCATGGAGGAAGGGGAAGCTGACATATCCTTCTTCACAAGGCAGCAGGAGAGAGAAGTGCTGAGTGAAGGGGAAAGAGCCCCTTATGAAACCATCAGGTCTCCTGAGAACTCACTCACTATCATGAGAACAGCATGGGGGAAACTACCCCCATGATCCAATTACCTCCACCTGGTCCTGCCATTGACACATGGGAATTATGGGGATTACAATTCAAGGTGAGATTTTGGTAGGGACACAGAGCCAAATCATATCAGAGTCCATGTCTGCTTTACTTGCCATAAAATCCCAGTAGCAAGCTCAGTTTCTGCGTATGGAAACTGACCAATAAATATTACGGAAGAAAATGATACTCAACTGTGCTTTTATAACTTCCTGAACTGCAGAAAATGGAAGGGCATAATAATAAAGTGGACCAATGATATCTAATCCCATGAAGATCAAACTTATGATTTAGCACAATTGGCATCAAAAACTCAATATTAAACAGAACTTCCACAGATAAGTTACTATAGTATTGAAGTATAATTTTCTAGGTTGGAAATTTTATTACTTATTTGACTTAAGGTAGTTCATTTAGGATAAAATGCCTGCAAGTAACAACGATAATAAAACAACCATAAATGGCTTTTTGATTCAGAAACATTACCTTACCTTACAACAGCCAGGAGGCAGGGTGGTACTAGCTTTGGCTAACTAAGCAGTTTAAGGACATTATCAAAGGCAAGGTTGGCTTTGTTGCTTTTTAATATTCTTGCTCAGTATTCCTCAGGGTATTGTGGATTTTCTTTAATATTGTATTCTCACTTTTATTTTCTTACAAATTGTCTATAGCTGTTTTACTGTAACATCCAACTTGAATAGTTTCCTCAGAGACCTCATAACTTGAAAAGTCCAAAGCCTCCCAAAGTGCTGGGATTGCAGGCGTAAGCCACCACACCCGGCCCATATATTTGACCCTTTACAGAAAAAGCTTGTCAGCTCTGAGGCAAATTATGAAAAAATACTAAGATGACTTGGTTATTTATTACTAAATACCCTCTTTGTCACAGCTTGGTGCCTGTGTAAATGAAGACAGAGTTAGTGTGAATACTTTTATAATTAAATGACCAGTCCTAAGGCAGTTTTGATATATGTGTCATTTCAACTGGGCTCCATAGTATTTTCCTCAATCCACCAGATCTGATCTAGCCACATGAGAGGAAGAAAGAAAGGAAGAGATCCAGATGTAAAGAAATGTTTATCCCAATATTTCTTCTAGCAAAATTTACCTTCTTCCTCTACAGTACAGTGATCTAATTGTATGTCTATGGGAACAACATATTGACCATGATTCATCTCTAAACTTCTCTTTAAAGATTGAGTGCACAATGGAATACTATTCAGCCCTTTAAAAAAGAAATTTTGTTATTTGCAACAATATGGATGGGATTGAGGAGAAAATTATGCTAAGGGAAATAAGCCAGGCACAGAAGACAAATACCTCATGTTTTCAGTTATTTTTGTGAGATTTAGAACAATTAATTGAACTTGAAGAAGTAGACAGTAGAATGGTGGTTACCAGAGGCTGGTCTCAGAGGAGTAGAAGGGATGAGGAGATGATAGTAAAAGAAAATAAAGTCTCAATTAGACAACAAGAATAAGGTTTTTTTTTTTTTTCTTTTAGATATATTGCATGGCATGGTGAATATAGAAAACAACATATATTTCAAAAAAAAATTGTTTTCACTGCAAAAATAGTATTTGAGGTGATGGAAATGTTAATTAGCTTGATTTAATTATTTCCACTTTGTATTCATGAGTTATCACTTTGACCCCATAAAATTATAAAACTATAATGATCAATTTACAAGTAATACACTTTTTTACAACATTGAATACAGACCATGAAGGAGGAATGTATGGCACTCAATAACTCTTAAGGAGTTAGAGGATATGAATGATTCTATCTTTGTGTATATTGTGTATATTTGTTTCCCCTGGTATTTATCATCAGTTGTTCAGACTTTGGGGGAAAAGCTGAAGTGTGTACAAATTAAGCAGTGCTTCAAGACAGAAGATTCTGAAAAGCAGCCCTTTTTTTCATTTGTTTATCATAATATAAAATCTCTACTGCTATTATCCCCCACTGAATAGTAAGTATTGGATTACCAGGAATAATGGACAAATTAAATATGGACAAAATATATGCTTATTTAATGTAGTTAAGTGCTGTCTTAAAACTAAAATCTGCATGAAAACTGTAACATAAAATCAATTATTTGGATGTCTGGACTAAACCATTGCAGAATACTTATAATCATTTAGATGACTGAACATCTAAATGTTTATTTTAGACTATAAATAGATAGCCACATTTACCCACATTTACTCTTACAACAACTCTTTATAGAATTTCATTTCTTTGTCAAATAATTTCATATATACTTTTCTTTTTTTTCTTTTATTTAAAGATGGAGTCTCACTCCATCGCCCAGGCTGGAGTATAGTGGCATGATCTCTGCTCACTGCAAACTCCGACTCCTGAATTCAAGTGATTCTCCTGCCTCAGCCTCCGGAGTAGCTGGGATTACAGGCACATGCCACCATGCCCGGATGATTTTTTGGTATTTTTAGTAAAGACGGGGTTTTACCATGTTGGCCAGGCTGGTCTCAAACTCCTGACCTCAGGTGATCCATCAGCCTCAGTCTCCCAAAGTGCTTGGATTACAGATGTAAGCCGTGCACCCAACCCATATATGCTTTTTAAATTTCATTTAACAACAGCACTATACAGGTAAAGATGCTGAAGCTAAAAAATCACAAAGCTAATGAGATTTATCATGGAGAGTCTAACAAATCATCTACATGTGATATCTGCAGTGTTTTACTTTTCTCAGTTGCTTATGAGTAGATTTCTTATACAGTCATCTCTTGGTATCCATGGGGTATTTGTTTCATCACCTCCCACAGATATGAAAATCCAAGGATGCTTCAGTCTCTTACATAAAATGACAAGGTGTTTGGATCCAACCTACACACATCCTTTCGTACAGCTTAAATAATCTCTAGATTACTTATAATAACACAATTGTGTTCTTTGTAGGTTCTGGATATTAGCCCTTTGTCAGATGAGTAGATTGCAAAAATTTTCTCCCATTCTGTAGGTTGCCTGTTCACTCTGATGGTAGTTTCTTTTGCTGTGCAGAAGCTCTTTAATTTAATTAGATCCCATTTATCAATTTTGGCTTTTGTTGCCATTGCTTTTGGTGTTTTAGACATGAAGTCCTTGCCCATGCCTATATCCTGAATGGTATTACTTAGGTATTCTTCTAGGGTTTTTATGGTTTTGGGTCTAACATTTAAGTCTCTAATCCATCTTGAATTAAATTTTGTATAAGGTGTAAGAAAGGGATTCAGTTTCAGCTTTCTACTTATGGCTAACCAGTTTTCCCAGCACAGTTTATTAAATAGGGAATCCTTTCCCCATTTCTTGTTTTTGTCAGGTTTGTGACTCATAGGTGGGAAATGAACAGTGAGAACACTTGGACACAGGAAGGGGAACATTATACAGTGGGGCCTGTTGTGGGGTGGGGGGAGGGGGGAGGGATAACATTAGGAGATATACCTAATGTAAATGATGAGTTAATGGGTGCAGCACACCAACATGGCACATGTATACATATGTAACAAACTTGCATGTTGTTCACATGTACCCTAGAACATAAAGTATAATAAAAGAATCCACCCTGTATCATGTCATTTCATAAACACTGAAAAACAAATGAGACCAATTCATTTTAATGAAAATCAAAACAGTGGTTATCTTTGTAGTTGTAATAACTGAGGGGGGTACTAGTGAGTTTTCTGTGGTGTTAGAAATGGCTACATCTCAATCTGAGGGTTTTCATTTTATACAGAGTCAATTTGGCTGAATACTCATGATTTGTGTATGTGGGTATGTATGTTGTACTGTAATAAAATCTGTGTAGAGTTAAAAAAAATGCTGTGTAAAGGTGAGATACTGTATTTTTAAAATTTGTATTTTTGTTTTATTTTGTATTTTTTCCAAATATTTTTGATCCATGATTGTTGAACTCATAGATGCAGAGCCCACAGATGTGGTGTGCTGAATATTCTCCTTAAGTTTAAAATCTGAATTGCACATATACAGACACAAATAGGTATCTACTTGCTTTGTGAGCAGGAACACAATATTCACTTTTTAAAAAGTTCACAATTCGGTGGCTCAAGCCTGTAATCCCAGCACTTTGGGAGGCCGAGACGGGCGGATCACGAGGTCAGGAGATCGAGACCATCCTGGCGAACATGGTGAAACCCCGTCTCTACTAAAAAATACAAAAAACTAGCCGGGCGAGGTGGCGGGCGCCTGTAGTCCCAGCTACTCGGGAGGCTGAGGCAGGAGAATGGCGTGAACCCGGGAGGCGGAGCTTGTAGTGAGCTGAGATTCGGCCACTGCACTCCAGCCCGGGCGACAGAGCGAGACTCCGTCTCAAAAAAAAAAAAAAAAAAAAAAAAAAAGTTCACAATTGAAGCGTAGTGCTAAGTGCTTAACTACTTAATAAGAAGTGTCTTTCTCATGACTTGGTGTGTTTATTCAACAAACATTCATCCAAGTCTGAATCTCAACTATATTTCAGTAATCCACAAATACCTGTTTTCACCCAGGCTTCTTCCATGAATGAGTTCAACACTTATATCTACAATTGTACATTAAACAGCATAATGTAAATATTTTACAGAATACCAACTATAAGTTTTAAACTTTTTAAACCAAACTCATACTTTCCCTGTGAATTTGTCTGGTTCTCCTGTCTTCTCTACCGCAGTAAACTGAACAGCCAGCTTTCCCTGCCGTGACCCTATAAGGCCTCTTCACCTTATCACATTTGTCAATTTGGTCATTTTGTTGTTTCTCAATCATATTTTATAGTTTTACTCCAATGATCAAGTTTTAAGTCATTTTCTATCATTTCTCACTCATATTTTCTGAAATTGGTATTTAGTTGCAATTTCTGTTGCCAGTCTTGCATTCTGTGTCCCTCTTTCCTGCCTTTTACTGGTTGATTAAAGGACACATTTAACCACATTATTCTCTCATAAACTACACCCATTGCCTTTAAACCTTTTATTCCTGCCTTTCCAGACTCCTCTCCATTCATTCCTCATATACCCCGAACTGCAGTTATCTTCCGTGACTATAGTTCTTGGTATATACCGTGTGCTCCCATCCACATGTGCCTTTGCTTAACCTCTGCCTTTTCTACCCTCCTTTCCCAGCCTTCATATCATTGCATTCACTGCTTGAATATTTTTATTTTTTCTTAAGAGTCATCTCAAATATCATCTTCTCTGGTATCAGTTTCCTGATCTTCCAAGCACATGTTATATCCTTTCCCATGTAGGAACACTCATTGAACACTTATATTTTCTGGATTGACACTTGATAATTTAGCATCTGAAGGATTTCCTCTTTTAATGTATTTCATCATTGCAAGAGACAAGCCAGGAATTTATTTCCCTGACTTTTCTCCCCGTAATGGTTCTGGCTTTGAGTAGTTCCAGTAAAAGACATTCTAGAAATTTAGAAGGTAGAAGAGAAGGAATAGCCATTATTCTCTTAGCACGGGTATAGTTTGATGTGTGGGGCAGATAGAAAATTCAGTGGCTTCTCAATGAGCTTCTGAGAACTCACTTCTGAGAAAGTGAGTACTTTGCTTCTGCAGAGTTTTGACAGGAGTTTCTCAGAGAGTCCTGAAAATTATAGCAGCTTTGCTGTGAACTTTTGAGAATGACCTGCTTCAGTGCTTCAAGGTGAGGTCTTTAGTGATGTTTATACAGTTTCGCTTTGATGACTTCATTCTGTGTCAGCTAATCTGGAACTACGTTTCACAGAATTTTCTCTCCTATTTGCTTCTGGGATGAGATTGACCTCAAGAGAAATTCAGGGAGATTTGTAGGTGAAAGTGAAGCAGCTTCCACAGGAATGGATACTACATCAGTATTGGTTTAGGCACTGTTTAAATTTGCATGGTGATGGATCCTTCTTTCTACTTTGTGGGCATGAAGCAGCAGCACAGTCTGTACCTCCTCCGTCTTCTTCAGTATCTCCTTCTTTAGCTTTTCTGACTCCCGAGACGGGTGCATGTTTAGGTGACCACCTTTGATTTCAGGTTGTTCATATCACAGAAGGTGAGGTTAGACGTCATGAGATGTTCAAATGTGTTTCAGCTCATTCTCACAGGTTACAGTCTGTCCTCATGGATTTCAGTTTTTCCTTGCTTTCTTCCACTCCGCATTTCCCTTTCCTTCTTGACTGCCTGCCCTTCTGACTTCAGGCTAGCACCTGACAGAGAAATCGTAGTTGGACATAAACTTGTTAACCAACTCCCACATTGTGTAAGGTCAAAATCCTATAATAGAGATATTAAATTCCACATCATTTCTAGTCATTCTGCTTCTTTAAGCCAACCTTGACTCATGAATTCCCTGATCTTCAATGGAGATGTCTTTCACCTCTATCTTCTCAGCTCTTCCAGTAGTCACACATGCCCAGAATTCCTGTATAAAACCCTGTATACCTCGAATCCATGGAATCACTATCTTTTGACTTTTTTTTTTCTCTAAGTAGGATTAACATATTAGGTTCATGAATATATGAGTTAGTGGATTCTTGAGACTCAATGAGATTAGAATTTTGATCACATGCAATTCAAAAGGAATTGACTAATTCAAATACTTTCTGGTTATACTCCCATGTTGTCAAAATTGGAGCTAAAACTTGTTTGCATTTCTATCTTTAGTGTCTAATGTAATGCAGTAAACATGCTTTAAAAATGAAATAATAAACTGCTAGCCTATAAATAACATAAAACAATTGCTCACTTATAATAGAGAACATTTTTAAAAAAGTAAATCTCTTTCTGCTCACAAAAAAATGTTAGCATCTGAGGAGAACAAGTCCACAGAATGAAGAAGGTACAGTAATTACAATTAGTTAAACATATACGATTAGGTAAAAAATATTGTATGTCATCCATCAAACCTGCTACAGGGGAGATTACAGAATTGGGTTTGGATAAAAGTAGAAAAAAAATAAACATTACAAATTATATGAAAATAGAATTGTGTTATCCAAATTTGGCAAACCTCTAATGAATAACTAGCTCAACCTATGTCCATGTGGAATTCTAGCATTCATTTTATTGAATTTTAAAGATGAAGTAAAAATCAATAGAGACAGAATCTGGTAGATTATAAATAAAGAGAAACAACTCTAATGCACTAGTAAGTAGTGTAGAGGTTAAGTGAAAAAATATTAGGTTGACACAGCAGATGTACAAAGAATACACCCAAATCCACCTTAAATGTATATATCTAATTTATTTTCTATTTGGACTCAAATCCCTCCTCATAAATCAGTCCCTTCCCCTCTTCCATCCTCTCCACTTCATTGATTCTGCAGCTCTGTTTGTACCTATGCTGACCACAGTGATTCACAGCTACTCAGGCTATGCATGTCACATCCGGCACTCCAAATACTAGTTATTAGGAAGCAGCAGAGTGAGTAAAAACAGAGTAAGCTTACCCCTCAGGGCTTCCCCCAAGCTGGTTATCAAATTAATCATCTCAACAAAGCAGGTATTTACCTCAAAGCATTACATATATTGCCATTTCTGTTAAACTGCATGAATTATGGAAAAAAATAGGATATAATTAGAATATATTCTACTTGGGTCAATAAACTACATCAATTTTAGTCCATTATCAACTCATAAGTTTGATTGGATAGATCAAATGGATGAGGAAGATTTATGTTCTTCTCTGATCCTCAGCTATATTGCAGCAGGATAATTAAGGAATCAGAGACCCCGGGGTTGAGGAAGAATTATTTAATTATTTAGGTGTTTAATTGTTTAGGTGCACCGACCCAGTTGGATTACCATCCAAAGGACTGAGCCCCAAACAAAGAGTCAAGCTACCTTTTAAGCATTTCGTGGGGTGGGGGAAGATTTGTGCGGGGGGAAGCATATTACAAAAGCGAGAAACAAAGACAGTTGTTCAATGAAGACAATCATTACCTTATTTCTTTTCAAGGAACAACACGTTTTACGACTTGAGATTATCTGTTTAGTGATCTTGGAGCTCAGCTGCACGGCTAGAGAAACAGAGTGTTCACAATGCTGGGAAAGGAAGAGATAAGGCTTACTAACCGCAGAAAAACAGCCAGTCAATTTTTAAAGGACTTCAGCTCTTTCTCTTCCTCAGGGGGAATTGGTTTTCCTTATATACAACTGAGTTTTTGCTTACACATTCTTTAATTTCTTTTGATTCCTGTTCCAATATAATACATATATATACACATATATACATCTGTATACACACATATATATATAAGGCTCTGTCTCATATATGTATATATATATTTTTGAGTTAGAGTCTCACTCTGTCACCCAGGCTGGAGTGCCTGGTGCAATCTCAGCCCACTGCAATTTCCGCCTCCCGGGTTCAAGCAATTCTCCTGCCTCAGCCTCAGTACCCATTTCCAAAGATCATAGCACATATACACATAAATCAGACATATGTGACATTTCCTTCTCTTGTTAATATGCATGCTAAGTAATATGAAAAGGCGAAACAACTCATCTCACACCCAAAGGTTATTTGTGTATATATAATTATATAAATGATTCCATTAAAAATCAGTAATCCACTCAATTCCCCAAATTATGAATTCGTTCCAAGAACCCACACTTGTGAATATTTTATATACAACACAAAATAGCTACAATAAAGAAAAAACATTTAAACAAGTGTGCTATCTCCCTGGGAACTATTTAGTTGTAAATATTCCTCTAAAGTTTATCGCCATTTATCTGCTACCACAGCGGCCTGAAAACCAAGTGAGAATTTTCAATATTCTGTCCATACTTTTGCATTCTGAAGGAAATATATGTAAAACTAAGTGATTTGTTCTGATTCCACTGAGATATTTAGTGCATAAACGCATATAATTTATGTGTGTGTGTTTTCTTAGATGTGTACATAAAGTCCCATGAGAAAGTCTCAATAAGTTTAGTTGTAGCAAACATTTATTCCTTAGACTTCAGTCATCACGATTTAAAATACATGAGACTTTACAAGTTAAACTTTAACAATAATCTACGTTTCATTATCCATAACATATTCACTAAACCTCATGTTTAGTAACCCAATTTTTTCTCCCCAATGTACACATAGTCTTGTTGATTTTTAAACCAGTTCTCTTGGAAGAATGTGCTGATTTTAGCTTTTGTCATGAAATGACTTTTTCTTATCTTCTAAAGCATTGTGGTTATTGTTCCCAAGCCATTCGCAGCCATGTGACGATGTTATAGTTTATTTTTTTCTTGATACAATAAAATCAGCATCATGTCAATGGACACTATGCCATTTCAACAGAGTACGTTAGCTTGATGGCTCAAATAAGGAACAAAACCTCAATCATTTATCATATAACATTCTAAAGCTTTAAGCTTGCTAAATTTTAAAGCAAATTTTGTAGAGACTTCTAGCACAAACTCAATGAATTTGACAGGTGTTAGCTCATGATAGCCAATCAGCTTTGTGTTTACAGATGGGAAAATTACATATAGCTCCATAAATCTATCACACTGTCAGTCTCCTTAAAGCACTCCTACTATAATTTTTCTTTTCCTTCTCCTCAACGAAATGCCTTTCTAATCCTATTTTTTGTTTAGTGACAATAGATTACATTCTCATAGTCCTATTCAGCAGTGTTAATTTCTCCCCCAAGGTTTACGCTTATGCTATTTTTCCCACCACTCCATATTAGAATTATTTTACTCTCCTCTTCTTAAAGTTCACGTATCTTTCAATACTTAGGTTCAAATTCATTTGCCTTAAAAATGTGACTCTGCTAGAAAGAAACATACAAGTCATGTTACCTTAGAAAAGAGAAAAAAACATGTTCCCATTAGTTAAGCCTATGTATGCATACTTCCCTATTCGGCTACTACAAAGTATATAGGACTATAGTTAATGATAGCAAGTAGCTTGCAATAGGTGCTATTTATATGGTTGCTGGAAACTGAGATTTGTCTTTTTACTCAATTATATTGATTTCTTCTTGGATTGTCTTTTTATGTACAATATTGTATGGGTGGTGAAACTGGTTTTTAAATTACTATTTTCACTGACATTTTATTTAAATGATAACATAATCAATTACCTTGCTTTCTTCCAGGAAACTGAATGCAACATAAACAAGAATAGCTACACCTATAAATATGGAATACGTTGACCTAGCCTGCATCTTTTTAAAGCATATTATACAATGATTTGTATGCCTTTTTCTACATTTTTTAAACAAAGAACAAGAATATAGATTTAGCAGCCACATAAAGGATGAGTTATATTAAATTTATGTATAAATATTAAATAGTGCTGTTAAATGTCACTTAAATTTTAAAATGGGAAGTTAAAATTAAAAAGGAAATAAAGATCTTAGGTATTGTGAATGTGGAAACCTCTGTAGTCACTTTTATCAAATTCTTCCTCTTTTTTCTTTTACTGAAAATACCAAGAATAATACCTACCACAAATTAGCTATTTCTGTACAATAATTTTACGTCATTTCCTTCTATTGTTGCCTATTTCACCCTAAGAGTCAGAAATGAGTTGCAGCTGTTGGATTAATAATGATGGGGGGTGGTGGGTTCTGTTCCCTCTTCCCTCTATTTTTTCATCATAGCATGAGCTACCTTTATCATTATTTACCTAAATATTCTTGTCTTCTGTCTCCACATATGATCACTATTCTTTATCTTTTTGTGTTGATGTTGTACAATTTTGTCCTTTTTATACTTTAATATCTAGTCTTAATCAAATGTGACTTTCCCTCTTAATTTATTTGTTTTATTCCTCTTCTTTCCCTTTTGCATAGTACATAGGAAAAAAAAGTGTCTGGGCTATGAGTCTCATGTTAATAAATGAATGAGATTTGAGATGGTGATTAAGATTAAAGGAGAAATATGGTCATGTGGGGTTCTGAGAGTCATATCTAGTGAAACGCATGTTATATATAATGTGTATAAGTATATGGCACGTATAATGTATTTGTATGTGTTATATAAAGCATGTGTGCATGTGCATATGTTATATAAAACATATAAACTCTCCTGTGGGGAGAGATCTATCTGGCATTTTATTAAACAATGTGTATATATATATATGCATATATATAATATACATACATATGTACCTATAAATACATATATACATATATATGTGTATATATGTGTGTGTAAGTAGGTAGGTATGTAGGTAGGTAGGTAGGTAGGTAGGTAGATAGATAGATAGATTTCCCTACAGGAGAGCTTCTTCAAAAAAAGTAACATTAAACAATGGTGTGTGAACAGTGCTTATGGTAAGAAAATCTATAGAGAAATGAAGAGAAAAGTAGTCAACATTTGTTGTGTCTTTTATTTATCAGGCACTTTCCAAGAAACTAGATGATACAGATATATACAATGTAAGATTCTGCAACTCAAAATCTATGCTCACTTTTATTCTGTTACCAATACTTCATCTATACAACATCATTATAATAACCCTAGGTATCTTCTTTCTTGTCTTCTCTCTATATATATTGATCTCTCTCTTTTCAGTTCTCTCTATATACACATCTTGACTCGTGGTATTTACACACACACACACACACACACACACACCATTAATCATACATTCTCTTAAACTCTTGCTACCAAAACTCTTAACTCATTTTGATCCATAATAATCCTCTTTCTCATTTCTCCTCTTCAGTTAAGTAAATAAACTTGGCATTCTCTTATCTATGGATATCTCTATGTGATTTGGCTCCTATACTCTATCATCTTCTTAGAAATTTGGTAATGTCAATTATGCTTGCTTGATTCTTAATATTTAACATTTCTTTAAAAAACGTTAAAATTACCATAAAAAATAATGCTCTCTGATATTATATTTTAAAAAGTCTAAACTTCCCTGGACCTCATATGCTTCTAAAATTCTCTCTCCTTTTGACAGCCAAACTATTATGAAGGTTATTGATGCCTGCCATCCCGCTTCCTTGTTTGAAAGACTCTCCTCACTCCACTCCTGTCTGGCTTTTGTCCTATGTCTCATTCCAAATATCGCCTATTCGGAACTCAATGCCTTCACCGTCCTTGAAGCCAACGATTATTTTTTATCTCCCATAGGACCCCTACCCTAATTCTCTTCTTTGAGTTCAGAGGCATAATCTCAGAGGCTTACTTGATATTTTCCTTTAAATATCTTAAGACAACTCTTTAATATTATGTCCAAAAAGAAACTTATAATCTTTCTGCTCCAAATCTTCCTGCTCCTAAAAGAGACACAAATGAATAAGTTTGGTTATTCAAGGAGTAGACAGTCCAGTGTTAGAAACCAACAAGAAAATAAATGCCAAATTACTATGTAATATGTGCTATTATAATGACGATCGGGACGAAAATATATATATATATATAATTCAAAAGAGAAAGAAACGCCAAAACTATAATCAAGCTAAGATGATAATATCTTTTTATACCTAGAAGGTTGGCAACAATTCAGCAGTGTGACTATATCAATCATTAAGTGTTGTGAGAATTTAGGAGAAAATACCAAAAGCAGGATACTTAATAAATGCTACAAGAATAGGGATTTTAGGACCTCCTGACAGGATGAGACATCACTGTGACTGAGTTTTGCTTAATAAGCAGGTCTAATTGACATGATTAAGAAGGGAGAATAAATATTATTAGGAAAGGCAGAGGGATATAAAAGGGATACACATAGAAGTGTTCAGAAAAACTGAAAGTGGAGGAGACTAAAGAAGAAAAACCACAAAGGCATAAAGAAATAATTTAATGTCAGTCCTGCTCAAGAAATTGAAGAGATATTATTTCATTTGACATTTCATTACATATAATCTGAGTTAGAAAAATAATGCAAATGTGTTCAACTTAAATCCACTCTTCAAATTCAGTTCATGCTTGTTTGCACATTTTGTTAGATATTCAATCCATTCAAGAGATCCATACTGTAGGTAATTTTTTTCTATATTTTATGTTTATAAGTCCAAAGTTAAATTTACATGTTTAATTTTTCATAATTTGAATTATGGCAGCCCTCTGACCATATTGGTCTGAAAGGAGTAAAACCTTGAAAATAGTCACAGAAGGACTTTTACTATCTGTTTAATTCACAGTTACAATTTTTTTTCTGTATTCTAATTCATAGAAACTATTATTTTCTTTCCTTTAAATATCTGAAGGCAGAAAGAAAAGGAATAAAAATGAGACATGATTGGCTCTGGGTTGGTAGCTGTTGAAGTTAGGTGATATGTGCGTGGAAGTTCATTATCCTATTCTGTCTACTGTTACATATGTTTGAAATTCACCATAATAAAATGTTAAAAAAAAAAACAACAGACAAATCTCAGGCTCGGTAGTCAGACAGCTATAGTTGAATTCTAACCCTTTCATCTCAGTTATTTCAAAGTGTGGCTCTTTCATTTGTGCTTTCCAAGTCTCTTAAGCAGATCTATTATTGAAGTTTCACTTCCAGAAGGCAAGTTAGGAATTGTTATTACTGCTTAGTTAGGTCGATCACAAGAACCTCGTGTTGGCATGGATGACATTGGCAAATTTATCGGAGTTCTGAGTGTGGTCCTCAGACTCAAAGGTTTAGAAATCCAGTCTTGTTTTTCCTTGTAAAAGTGACATGTCTTTCAGGGGAGAAGTTATATTACACAAGCCACATATTCTTCCCTTGTAGGTGGCTTTAAGTTAAAAGCCAAATCATTATTGTTATTATTTTCAAACGTATGTAGAGTTCTTGCTATGTGTCAGACACTCTTCAAAGCACTTTATAAATATCCCATTTTGTCCTTGCAACAATATCTTTACAGATGAGGAATAGCTGAAACAGAGACATCAGATTATTTTCCAAAATTCATATATCTCAGAGTACCAGAGCTTGGATTTGAATCCAGCCAATCTGGATTTAAATCTGTGCTCTTAACCATGTAACAATTGGTATTCATAAGAAAGAGCTAAATGAGTCAACACAATTACAATAAGAGTTCTCAAACTCTTACTGAAGATACCCAGAACAATAATATCCAAAATTTAAAGCCGTAGGTTCTGTCTTCTCCGCAAAAGCTGAGATGAAGGCTTCTAAAAGAAGCCTCTCTAACATTTGTTTTTCTATTTCTCAGAAGCTGCCCAACTCTAATTGTGGTCTATGTGTTATTACCAGACACTTCAGTGTCTTCATTCTAAACTTTCTCTCTCCGACTCAAGGGCTATTTTACTTTTTGATGGCAAATGTTCGTAGCTTTGAATTTGTCTCTTAGTTTGTGTTTTATAGGAAACTTCAAAGTTACTATAGTTAATTTCAACTAAAACCACTGAGGTCCAAATAGGTTAAATAACTCACTTTATGGCAACACTGGAAGAGCTAATGATTTGATTTGAATTTGTCTCTTAGTTTGTGTTTTATAGGAAACTTCAAAGTTACTATAGTTAATTTCAACTAAAACCACTGAGGTCCAAATAGGTTAAATAACTCACTTTATGGCAACACTGGAAGAGCTAATGATTTGATTTGAATTTGTCTCTTAGTTTGTGTTCTATAGGAAACTTCAAAGTTACTATAGTTAATTTCAACTAAAAACACTGAGGTCCAAATAGGTTAAATAACTCACTTTATGGCAACACTGGAAGAGCTAATGATTTGATTTGAATTTGTCTCTTAGTTTGTGTTTTATAGGAAACTT
This sequence comes from Chlorocebus sabaeus, assembly GCF_047675955.1. Taxonomy (NCBI): domain Eukaryota; kingdom Metazoa; phylum Chordata; class Mammalia; order Primates; family Cercopithecidae; genus Chlorocebus; species Chlorocebus sabaeus. The sequence continues at coordinate 15,274,207 of NC_132913.1, forward strand.
CAAAGTTACTATAGTTAATTTCAACTAAAACCACTGAGGTCCAAATAGGTTAAATAACTCACTTTATGGCAACACTGGAAGAGCTAATGATTTGATTTGAATTTGTCTCTTAGTTTGTGTTTTATAGGAAACTTCAAAGTTACTATAGTTAATTTCAACTAAAACCACTGAGGTCCAAATAGGTTAAATAACTCACTTTATGGCAACACTGGAAGAGCTAATGATTTGATTTGAATTTGTCTCTTAGTTTGTGTTTTATAGGAAACTTCAAAGTTACTATAGTTAATTTCAACTAAAAACACTGAGGTCCAAATAGGTTAAATAACTCACTTTATGGCAACACTGGAAGAGCTAATGATTTGATTTGAATTTGTCTCTTAGTTTGTGTTTTATAGGAAACTTCAAAGTTACTATAGTTAATTTCAACTAAAACCACTGAGGTCCAAATAGGTTAAATAACTCACTTTATGGCAACACTGGAAGAGCTAATGATTTGATTTGAATTTGTCTCTTAGTTTGTGTTTTATAGGAAACTTCAAAGTTACTATAGTTAATTTCAACTAAAAACACTGAGGTCCAAATAGGTTAAATAACTCACTTTATGGCAACACTGGAAGAGCTAATGATTTGATTCCTAAAGGAGAGCAATTTACATATTATCTCAACGGTCCTAAATTAAACAGTATGTCAACATCAAATAAGGTGGTACAGGAGAAGTTTTTGGAGATACCACACTTTACCAACTTTTAAACTTATACCAAATATATGGTGTGTGTTTTTCTGTCAATATCGAACAAAGAGTCATTTCCAATTCTATTTTGTTTATGTAAGTCATGACCCTGATTGAATTCTATTTTATTACATGGAATTTTGAAAGACTGTCCTTTTTTCAGTGTGCATTCTTGAGGTCTTTGTTGAAAATCACTTGGCTGTAAATGCATAGATTTCTTTCTGAGTTCTCTATTCTGTTACATTAGTCTATATGCCTGTTTTTATGCAAGTAACATCCTGTTTTGGTTGCTATAGCTTTGTACAATATTTTGAAGTGAGATAGTAGGATGCCTCCAGATTTGCTGTTATTGCTCAAGATTTTTTTTTTTTTTTTTTTTTTTTTTTTTGCTATCCATTGTCTTTTTCCTTTCCATATGAATTTTAGAATTTTTTTCTATCTCTGAAAAAATGTAATTGGCATTTTGATAGAAATTGCATTGAATCTATAGATTGTTTTCAGTAAGCAGACATTTTAACATTACTTTTTCTGATTTGTGAAGAGAGTATCTCTTTTCATTTATTTGTTTCCTCTTCAATTTCCTTCAGTATTATTTCATACTTTTCATTGTAGAGACCTGTTATGTTCTTGGTTAAGTTTATTCCTGGATATATATTTTTGTAGCTATTATAAATGAAATTGCTTTCTTGATTTCTTTTTCATATAATTCACTATTGGTGTATAGAAATGTTATTGACTTAATATGTTGGTTTTGTATCCTGAAATGTAACTAAATTTGTTTATTCTAATAGTTTTTTTGCTGGAATTTTTATGGTGTCCTATATGTACAATCATGTCATATGCAAACAGGGACAACTTCCTCCTTTCCAATTTCTATGCACTTTTTTTCTTTATTTTGCCAGATTACTGTGGTTAAGGCTTCTAGTACTGTGTTGAATAAAGATCATGAAAATGGGCATCTTTGTCCTGTTCTAGAAAAATTTTCCAACTTTTACCCATTCAGAGAGCTGTGGATTGTCATATATAGCTTTTATTGTGCTGACGTATGTTCCTTCTATACCCACTTTGTTGAGGGTTTTTTATCACAAAGAGATATGAAATTGTATCAAATGTGTTTTCAGCATCCATTGAAATAATCATGTAATTTTTTGCCTCGATTCTGTTAATGTAGTAAATGACATTGGGAAAACTGTATATCCATATGCATAAAAATTAAATTAGATCCCTATCTCTCATTATATAAAAATTCAACTTTAAATAGACCAACAACTTAAATGTAAGACTAAAAAGTATAAAATGATCTAAAAAAACAGAGGGAATTATTCACAAACTGGAGTGGGTGAAGAATTTTTGAGTAAGACTCAAAGAACAGACAACCAAAGCAAAAATAGACAAATGAGATTGTATCAAAAGGAAAAGCTTCTGCACAGCAAAGGAAACAATAAAGTGAAGAAACAACCTACAGAATGAGAGAAGGTATTTTCAAATTATGCGTCTGACAAGGAGCTAATGTCTACAAGATACAAGGAACTCAACTCAATAGCATACAAACAACAAAAACAACAACAAAAAATTCCAATTTAAAAATGGCCCTAGGACTCAAATTGACTTTTCTCAAAAGAAGACATACAGATAGCCAATAAATATATGAAAAAAATGTTCATCACCACTAATCATAGGAGAAATGCAAATAAAAACTAAAATGAGATAATCACCTAACCCTCATTAGAATAGCTATTATCAAAAAGACAAAAATGTGATAAATGCTGATGAGGATGTAGAGAAAAGGGAGTTTTATACACTATTGGTGGGAATGTAAATTAGTACAACCATTGTGGAACCCAGTGTAGTTTCTCCAAAAAATTAAAAATATATAAAAAAAATTTTAAATAGAATTACCATATGATCCCGCAATCCCATTACTGGGTTTCTATCCAAAAGAAAAGAAATAAGTAGCAAAGACATGTGCATGCCCATGTTTATTGCAGAGCTGGTCACAAAAGCCAAGGTACAGAATCAACCTAAATGCCCACCTAATGAAGAATGGGTAAAGAAAATATGACTATATACATAATGGAATCCTATGTACCTATAAAACAGAATAAAATTCTGTCATTTGCAGCAACATGAATAAACCTGGAGAACGTTAAGTGAAATAAGCTTTTGGCAAATATGACAAATACCATGTGATCTCATTCATATGTGAAATCTAAAACAATTTGATTTCGTGGAAGTAGAGTGTAGAATATTGGTTACCAGAGACTGGGGATACGAAGGAGAAGGGGAATGGCAGAAGCTGGTCAATGTGTACAACGTTGCAGATAGTAAGAATATGCTTTAGTGTTCTTTGCCCACTAGGATGACTGTAGCAAATAACCATGTGTAGTAAAAGCTGGAAGAGATTTTGAATGTTGTCATTAGAAAGAAATCACGTTAAAAGTCATGTATATGGTGGTTACCCTGATTTAATCATTACACTGTACATACATTGAGACATTACATTGCATATCAGAAATACATACAATTATTATGTGTCAATTATAAGTAAAAAATAAATTTAGAAATGAAATATCAGTAAACCTCTAGGATTTGCTATTTTTTTCTCGATGACAAAATATTTATCTTTGAATTCTCAATCAGCATAAAGGTATTGTTTCTATAATGTCTTCTATTATATTTCTATTTTGCTTCAGTCTGTATAGTTTGTTCAAAATTCAGGAGTCTTTGAACCCAATATTAACAATCTACAGGGACAAAATAAATTTATTATTCTGAAGGGCATGAATCTAGTTTCTCTATATTACACAGAGATATTTTGCAACAACCTTTTACTGGAGTTTGTTTTTAACAGTATTCTATTTTGGGTTTGTAAGAGTTTGGCTATAAATTAATTTCATAATCAACTCAAATGTTAAGAAAATAATCAATTATGTAACTTCATTAACAAAGTCATCAATCTGCTCAAATATAAACAAGTTGTTCTGATACTCAATATTCTGTTACGTTAAAATGTTAAATTTTAGACTCTTATTCATACAAATTCAGTCACTTCAGTAGATATATTTGGTATTGCAGGTATTAAGGAGTAAGATGTAATTTATGAGAGAGAGAGAGAGAGCGTGTGTATCAACTGCCACTCCATCATAAAGTAGTCTGTCACTATTGATTTAGCTCTATTGATTGATAAATCATAAGGAAAGGCATTATCTCTTTTTATATTCCATGTTGAAATTCACATTGGTTTATTCTTCTAAATAATTATCAATTGCAGTAGATATAAATATACTAAAAACTGAGACAGGACAAAATATTCAGTATTTTCAAATTATTTTGAAATCAAACTACTGCTACAATCAGAAACTATAGTTGCATTTTTAAATAAAATATTTTCTGAATGACTTTCAGGAGATGCTAGCAAAATTTTTTCTCTGTTTATTATAAAAGCTGTTATATTAATATGGTCATAATAAATATTAGCATATATTAATCTAATACTTCTAAGTATGATAATATGAGAATATAATTGAGACAAATACAAAATCTATAATGTAAAAAAGCAAAAATTATAATTGAATATTAATGATCAATAAAAATTACATCCTAAGCAATATTTTTACAAAAGTAGCAATGATTGATAGAAAACATCATTCAGATTGGCACAAATAGAATAAAATATTTTTGAATCAGTAGAAACTTCTTTTTTTTATGTAGTTTACTCTGAGAAGTATCATGTGAAATAATGCAAGAATGCATCTTTCCTTAGAAGTTTGAAAGAAGGACACTCAGTAATTTGAGTGACCTATTCTTGTTATATTTCCCTTCACCATCTGTTCTCTTTCATTTTTATTTATTTATTTACTTATTTATTTTTGACATGGAATCTTGTTCTGTCACCCAGGCTGGAGTGTAGTGGTACTATCTTGGCTCACTGCAAACTCTGCCTCCCTGGTTCAACCAATTCTCTTGCCTCAGCCTATCGAGTAGCTGGGATCACAGGTGTGCGCCACCATGCTTGACTGATTTTTGTATTTTTAGTAGAGATGGGGTTTTGCCATGTTGGCCAGAGTGGTCTTGAACTCCTGACATCAGGTGATCTGCCCTCCTCGGCCTCCCAAAGTGCTAGGATTATAGGCGTGAGCCACTGTGCCCGGCCTTGTCTTTCAGTTATAAATTTTAAGGTGAGAATATTTTACAGTTTAGTAAGAGAGAAAGGGAATATGCAAATTACCGTTATGAATACATATGTGCTTGTAAGCCTGTATCTCTCATGTTTCATCCATAAATATCTTTGCAGTCCTCAAAAATTATTTGTATTCACTATACATTCTGCCTTGATTTATTACATTTTTTACTCTTTGAGTGCCCCCACAAAAGTATGGACTTAGTTTATACCAGTAAATGGTACTATTTAAAATATCCAACACATGTTCATTGTCCAAACTATAGAAGAGTAAAAATATATTCAGTTTCACATTTCACAAATAGCTATTATTCTTATTTTTCCAAGTGTGTGTATGTGTTGTGCGGGCTGGGGTAAGGTGGCTATGTCTGTGCATGTGAACAGAAAGTTGAGTTTACTTGAGAACAGTTCTTAACTGTACTCTCCTCTGAGTTTTATTGGGGGAGATGGATTGACAGATGCTTCAGACAATTACTGAAGAATAAAAGTAGATTTTCTACACTGATATTAGTCCATTGCAGCGGGTAAAAGAAGTGTTCAGTACGTCAATCAATGGAAGTGGGAAAAGTAATTCTAACTTGTGAGGAATTCAGATGAAGCTAAATGACAGTGAGAATCCAAATGAATGAAAGGAATGAAGGAATACAAGGCAGTATACAATTAGCAAAACCATAAATTTTCTAAGCTTAAAAATAGAAACATTAAAATATTTCATCTATCCTTCTCAGACCATCAAGATTCATTCCTCTAGGCCATATAAGAATTTCTGTTTGGTAGATGTTTTTGGATATTATGGTCTATCTGTTGAAGCATCTGTAATACTGACACCTAAATAACTTTTACCCCAAAACTTCCTTAAATCTGTGATTTCAGTGATTTCTGGGTGCCATTACTAAGACAGCCTAGAATTCTTATGTGTGTGTATATATGTTATGTGCGTATATATGTGCACATATATGTTATATGTATACATACACATTTTAGCTGTAAAAATGTAGAAATAACGCTTACATAAATGCTAGCTTTGGTAAACTTGTGTTACCTTTTGATTTATATTCTATTGCCTAAGATGGAGTTCTCCCAAGCCTCTTTATGTCAAGCGTTTTACCTGCAATAGCTTAGCTATGCCCAAACATAGTCCTGTCAATTACGTGTTGTTATTCTCATTTTGCAGATCAGAGAGGTTAGGTAATTGTCTGAATCCACATAGTGAACAAGTAGCAGAAACAGGATTAAAAAAACTATTTCTGTCTTCTTTTAGAATGTTGGGCTTAATACGTAGACATGTCTCTAATGAGAATTCCAAACTCCAGAGTATTCATTAGTGTTTATAATTTGAATCCTATGTGTCCTAAGCTTGACTGCCTCATTCCCATCACATAACTAATGCAAAACTGCTCTTTCTGCATTTGGTGGGAGATGTATGACAAGCACTGCAGAATTGTGCTTGAAACAAAAATAAATATACATTTTTGTATTTCACAAAATCACTCTGTTCTCCTTATTCACTATTTTTTGTTCATTTGTTTCCATACACAAATAGAACAACCTAATACATTACTGCAGCACTGAAATGTAGAATATAAATCGCAGAGATTTTTACATTTTTGTCTGTCTTTGACATGTCTGTCTCTAACAGAATCAGAGAGGGCTATGTTGAATTTCCAACTCTTTACACCTAAGGTAAAAAAAAAATAAAAAATGCCTTTCCTCCCCAGAAAATGTGTTTCTGAAAAAATAATTATAACTATTTCGAAATCAGAAACTATATTTTCTGATTATACGTTACAATCAGTACAAATACAAATCTATAAGCATCACGTGAAATGCCCAATAGAAATTTTTTATATAAAGAAACAAGTGGCAAATTATTCTATAAAGAAGACTTACCAATCATTTTTAAGCTTGGATTTACGTTTGAAGAGACTGTCATTAAAATATTGCAAACTGGTTTTGGCCAATTGTAATGTGAGCATCCTTTGGAAGGCATGATAACTATTTTGAGGCTACAAAGTTAAATGAACACATGAGCCTTCCTTCCTCTTCCCCATATTATACATTTTGCCTCTGAGGCATGACTTTTTTGCCCTTCTTCATATAGGTTAAATGTAAGTTGCTTTGCAAATAAGGTCTTGTGGCTTATTTTTCACAAAAATAAAATGACCTATGCTACATCTGTTCAAAGTATTCTATCTACAGGACCCTCCAGTGGTCTCTCATTTGCATTGCGATAAAATCCACTGGAGGATTTTATCTAGTGATATGACCAGGTGTTTATTTGATCAAATATAGCACCTTCAGCACTATTACAAATTATTTAAATAGTAACATTTTAATATGGAGATTTCAAGTTATGTATTGTTGTCCCAATGAAAATTTCCCTTAACTCTTTTCTGAGTCATGAGCCCATTATATATACTCACATAATACTATTTATTTTCCTCTTATAACACATTACATTATTTATAATTATAAATGTATTTTTTAGATTATTTGATTAATGCCTTGATTAACTTAGTTTCACAAAGATAGAGACCTTGTCTAATTGTTTTCTCCATTGAATTTCTAAAGTTCTGCCATGGAATATATTAAATAGTTCATAAATAATGTATTTAAAAAGCACACTGATAGATGTGCAAATATAGAAAGAGATTCACCACAAAGTTAACATTAGACATCCTGTGTAGTGTGAGTATAAATTATTTGATTTAATCTTAATTATACATGTTTTCTAATATCTATATTTTATAATGACAGTATTTTAAAAGCAAAACGATATAAATCTTTATGTCAATTAGTACCACATAGACACAATTGCAATTAGAATTCCTTGTTTAGGATATCACTTCTGCTTTCTTGTTTTTAAGATACAATTTCATTCCTTGGAACATGCCCCACCTTAAACTGATATTTTATAATCAAAATTTATTTCTTGTCTTGAAAACAAGACATTTAAAATTTGTCTTCTATATCGATGACTTGATTATGGTTATTTCACAAAAGCTGTATCAATCATTTATATTGATTTATTTAGGACCTGTAATGTTATTCAACTGGGTTCTAGAGTCATAAAGGTGGTAAAGATGTATTTCTTGCCATAGATAAGTGTTTAGAAAAGAAGTAATTGTAAAAGTCACATTGAAGTAACTGCTTATAGAGCCTAATATTTGGTGTGATTTGAAGCCTGAGACAAAAGCTGTGAGCTATTCTAATGAGTATGTAAGGTATGGAATTAGTCTAATCACCTTCCAGAAAGATTTAAAATTGAGCAGAACCCTGGAGGAAGAGTAACCACTCATCTAGAATTAAGAGAGAGAAGAATGGATTCCTGGCAAAGGAAATGGCACAGGCAGTGAAGTGGAGATGTGAAAGTGAATGCTGTCTTCAGGGAATAGTAACAAGAAAGGCAAGGCCAGTCTATATGGCACTCAGAGGAAGTGTTAGGAGACAAATCTATGGAGTATTAGGAGCTAGATAATGAAGCAAATCTTACGCCTTGCTAAGAAACTTGGCTGGCTCATAAACAAGACATTATACTGTGTTAGAAAGCAGAATAGATTCCAAATATTGAAACTGTGAACTTCTCTAAGTAGTTACCTCAAGTTTACTATAAAGATATAGAATAAAGTCATCTGCTTTAGGGCCCGTTATTCACTCTGAGTCATTAATTTTGATGTGAAAACAAAAATTCACTAGTAAAACATGCTTTAGTAGCAATGATAATATGAAAAGACATTTTCCACATCATTCCTTGTAGAAAAATAGATGGCTTTTAATTCTCCCTTTTTAATAATATATGTTCATATGAACGAATGTTAGCCTATGTTGTCTCCCAGAAAATAAATTTGGAAGTTTATTCAATGAACTTTCTAAGAAAAACTTCAGATATGGTAGGTAATATTTTGCTATTTTCAGTTTCTTATTTGTGAGCATTCATTATTAAACAATGATTTGAATTCCAGCTCTGGAGTGCATATTCTGTACTCTCTGTGTAATGTCCATTACTGTGAATTCCTCTCAGTCTCTATTTCCACCTGAGTACAATGGCAATAATATCTGCCTGGCAACATGAAATATTGCTTCATTAAATGTATTTCGTGAGTCATCAGTCTTATTCTCTTGATCAACCTTTATGCATACCTTACCTACAAAGAGTTGGGGTATAGACGAGGTCTCTGGAGTGAGCAGGCTCTGGGTTACTCAGAAACTGAACCATCCCCTTGAAGCACCATGTACTCTATCGGTGTTTATTTGATTTGCGTAAACTCAGAACACTTTTAAGGGAAAGAAAACAAGTATTGCCTTGTATTATTTTATTTTTATATCACTTGAACATACAAATGTAAACTTCTCATTATAACCTTTATACAACTAAAAATACAAGTAAAAACCTTAAATTTTAAATCACTAAGGATAATTCAGTATAACTTAGGGTAGAAATTTCTGCCTAAAAGGAGCTCAATAAAGTATTTTAAAAATACATACAAGAACATCAACCTGACTGTTGATATTCAGATTTTGTTGTGTTTGGCATTCTTGTATAATCATTGGCCACCAAGTTACAGTTCAGTTTTCCCACTGTTTTTCTCCCTATGATCTTATAGTTAAATATTTTTATAGTACTTCTACATGTCATTTTGCATTAAACCAACTTAAGTATATTATGTCTACATTAAATCTGTCTCTATTTTTATTAGTCAGTGATAAAGTAGTATTTTATGCATCAATATAACCTGAAATATAAGTGTAAACACCAATATTGGAAATTGGCCTAGAAGTGCTTATCAATATAGTTGATAGTCTAATAATTGCATTATGCTTTTATTAATATTTCATTTTAGTATAACAGTATACAATTAAACATATGGATTATCTATGGACACTAAAAATATTTCAGATAGTCATGAAGGTTACAGAGAAATCTAGTGTAAGAAAGAGTGGTCTAAAATAACTAAGGTAATATGATGCTTAGGAATGAAAGGATTTTTCAGCAATATTTGATAGCTTCAAATAGTATTTTGCTCTTAGAAGCATCTCCATTTTTTAAATTTTTTATTTCAGTTTTTATTATGTATTATTCTTTAGATAGAGTCTCATCATTCACCCAGGCTGGAGTGAAATTTTTAAAATTTTAACTGATATATAACAGATGTACATATTTTGAGGGTAATTTGATACGTTCACATGATGTGTAATGATCAAATTAGCTTAATCAGGATACCCATCACCTTAAATATTTCTCTTTATGCTAGGAACATATAAATTAGTCTCTTCTAGCTATTTTGAAAAGTACAATAGATTAATGCTAACTATAGTCACCCTACTGAACTATTGAACACTGGGTCTTATATCTTCTAATTGTATATTTGTACCCATTAATCAAACTCCCTTCATCTTTGCCTACCTCTTTTGGCCTCTGGTAACTACAAATCTAGTACCTTCATGGACTCCACCATTTTAACTCCCACTTATGAATGAGGACATGCAATATTTATCTTTCTGTGCTTGCCTTATTTTACTTAATTTCAATTCTATTCATGTTGCTGTAAATGACAGAATTTTATTATTTTTATGTTGAATTATATACCATTGTGTAGTTCATATCACTTTGTCCATTTAACCATTGATGGGCACTTAAGGTGATTCCATATTTTGTCTTATGAATAGTTCCGCAAAACACAGAGGAGTGTAGACAGCCCTTGGATATATTAATTTCATTTTTTTGGATACATGCCGACTAGTAGAATTGCTAGATCATATGACAGTTACAATAAAAAACCCTCAATAAACTGGGTATAGAAGGAACATGCCTCAAAAAAATAAAGTCACCTCAATAATGTTTCCTATAGTGGCTGTACTAATTTTCACTCCCACCGACAGGGTACAACAGTTCCTTTCTTCCACATCCTCACCAGCATTTATTATTCCCTGTCTTTTCAACAAAAGCCATATTAACTAGGGTGAGATAATATCTCATTGTGGTTTTGATTTGGAGTCATCTGATGATTAATGATGTTGAGCATTTTTTCATATACCTATTGACCATTTGTATGTCTTATTTTGAGAAATGTCCGTTTAGACTTTTGCTCATTTTTAAATCAAATTATTTGGTGTCTTTGCTATTGAGTTGTTTGAGTTCCTTTTATATTCTGGTTATTAATCCCTTGATGATGGAGAGTTTTCAATTAGGTTATTTTATTCTGTAGGTTGTCTCTTTTCTTCATATCTTTTGCTGTGCAGAAACTTTTTCTTTTGAAGTAATCTCATTTGTCTATTTTTTTGTTGCCTTTAGTTTTCTTGTATTAATTTCATAATTTCAGGCCTTAGATTTAAGTCTTTAATCTCTTTTGATTTTATTTTTGTATATGGGGAGAAGAGGGATATAGTTTCATTCTTCTGCATATGGTTATCAATTTCCGCACCAGTATTTATTTAAAAGAAGGATACAAAATCAATGTGCAAAAATCACAAGCATTCTTATACACCAGTAACAGCCAGCCAAATCATGAATGAAGTCTCATTCACAATTGCTTCAAATAGAATAAAGTAACTAGGAATTCAACTTACAAGAGATGTGAAGGACCTCTTCAAGGAGAACTACAAGCCACTGCTCAATGAAATAAAAGAGGACGCAAACAAATGGAAGAATATTCCATGCTCATGGCCAGGAAGAATCAATATCATGAAAATGGACATACTACCCAAGGTAATTTATAGATTCAATGCCATCCCCATCAAGCTACCAATGACTTTCTTCACAGAATTGGAAAAAACTACTTTAAAGTTCATATGGAACCAAAAAAGAGCCCGCATTGCCGAGACAATCCTAAGCCAAAAACACAAAGCTGGCGGCATCACACTACCTGACTTCAAACTACACTACAAGGCTACAGTAACCAAAACAGCATGGTACTGGTACCAATACAGAGATAGAGACGAATGGAACAGAACAGAGTCCTCGGAAATAATACCACACATCTACAACCATCTGATCTTTGATTAACCTGACAAAAACAAGAAATGGGGAAAGGATTCCCTATTTAATAAATGGTGAAGGGAAAACTGGCTAGCCATATGTAGAAAGCTGAAATTGGATTCCTTCCTTACATCTTACACAAAAATTAATTCAAGATGGATTAGAGACTTAAATATTAGACCTAAAACCATAAAAACCCTAAAAGAAAACCTAGGTAATACCATTCAGGACATAGGCATGGGCAAGGACTTCATGTCTAAAACACCAAAAGCAATGGCAACAAAAGCCAAAATTGACAAATTGGATCTAATTAAACTAAAGAGCTTCTGCACAGCAAAAGAAACTACCATGAGAGTGAACAGGCAAACTACAGAATGGGAGAAAATTTTTGCAATCTACTCATCTGACAAAGGGCTAATATCCAGAACCTACAAAGAACTCAAACAAATTTGCCTTTGTCAAAACTGAATTGGCTGTAAATGTGTAATTTATATCTGGGTTCTCTATTATATTCCATTGTTCTGGGTGTCTGTTTTTACCCCAGTAGCATGCTGATTTTGTTACTATATCCTTGTAACATATTTTGAAATCAGGTATTCAAACACTTTTGCTTTTGTCCTTCATGTTCAGGATTGCTTTGGCTATTTGAAGCCTTTTGTGGATCGACATAAATTTTAGGCTTTTTTTTTTCTATTTCCCTGAAGAATGTCATTGGTATTTTGATAGGGATGTTTTTGAATATGTAAATTGCTTTGAATAATATTTTCATTTTATCAGTATTAATTTTTCCAATAATTAGCATAAACCATTTTTTGTTGCCTCTTCAATTTATTTCATTATTGTTTTATAGTATTATTTTTGTATAGTATAGTTCTTTCACATCATTTTTTTTTTTTTTTTTTTTTTTTTTTTTGAGATGGAATCTTGCTCTGTAGCCCAGGCTGGAGTGCAGTGGCACAATGTTGGCTCACTGCAACTTCCGCCTCCCGGGTCCTTGTTCAAGTGATTCTCCTGCCTCAGCCTCCCAAGTAGCTGGGATTACAAGCACACACCACCGTGCCTAGCTAATTTTTGTATTTTTAGTAGAGATGGGGTTTTACCATGTTGGCCAGACTGCTCTTGAACTCCTGACCTCATGATCTGCCTGCCTCAGCCTCCCAAAGTGTTGGGATTACCAGTGTGAGCATCCACGCCCAGCCCACATCTTTGGTTAAATTGAATCCTAGGTATTTTATATTATTTGTAGCTATTGTGATCAGGAACGCTTTCTTGATTTCTTTTCAGATTGTTTGCTTTTGGAGTGTATAAATGCTGCTGATTTTTGTATCCTGTAATTTTATTGAAATGAGCAGTTCCAACAGTTTTTGGTGGACTCTTTAGGTTCTTATAAGATCATGTCAGACAAACAAACTTAATTTGACTTCTTCCATTCCAATTTCCATGCTCTTTATTTGTTTCTGTTGTATGATTGCTCTGGTGAGTAATTCCAATATTATGTTGAATAAAAGTGGTGAAAGCAAATTTTTCTTGTTTCAGATCTTAGAGAAAAGGCTTTCAGTTTTTCCCTGTTCAGCAGGACACTGGCTGTGGCTTTGTCACATATGGCTTTTATTATTTTGAGTTACTTTACCCAGTTTGTTGAGGGTTTTAATCATAAAATGATATTGAATTTTATAAAATTATTTTTGGTGTATATTTGAAATGATTGTATTGTTTTGTTCTTGGTTCTGTTAAAATCTGTTATCATGTTTATTGCATTGCAACCAATAATAGTGCAATGATTGATTTATTGAACCATCCTCGCATCCCTAGGATGAATCCCACTTAATCATGGTGAATAATCTTTCTAATGTGTTGTTAAATTGAGTTTCCTTGTATTTTTTGTCGAGAATTTTTATATCTATGTTAATCAGTGATATTGGCCTGTAGTTTATTTTTCTTTGTTGTTGTTGTGTCCTAGTTTGGTATTAGTTATCAGAATAGTGCTGGCTTTGTAGAATGAATTTGGAAATAGTATGTCCCTGTCATTTTTTTTTTTTTTTGAAAAGTTTGAGTAGAATTGGTATTCTTATTTAAATGTTTGGTAGAATTCAGCATTAAAGTCATCAGGTCCTGGGCTTCTCTTTGATGGGGGACATTTTATTATAACTTTAATTTTGTTGCTCTTTATTGGTTTATAGAAGTTTTTTTATGTCTTCATAGTTCCTTCTTGGTAGGCTGTGTCCAAGAATTTATGAATGTCTTCTAAGTTTTCCAATATGTTGGCATAAAGTTGTTCCCAGTAGCCTCTAATGATTTTTTTTTTTTTTCTGTAGTCTGTTTTATGTCATCTTTTTCACTTCTGATTCTATTTGGGTCTTCTCTTTTTTTATAGTTAACTTAAGTTTTGCTGATTTTAGTTTACAAGAAAAAGCTTTTTCATTTATATGGTTTTCTGTATTTTTTATTTTCATTTATTTCCGGTCTGATTTAATTATTTCTTTCTTTCCACTAATTTTGGATTTGGTTTGTTCTTGATTTTCTAGTTCCTTGAGGTGTATCACTAGGTTGTTTATTTAAAGTCTATTTTTATGCAAATATTTATTGCTATAAACCTCATGCCTAGTACTAGTTTTGCTGTTTCTCAGATTTTTTATGTTGCCTTTTAAGAACTTTTCAAATTTTCCTTCTTCATTTATTCATTGACCCGTTGGTCATTAAGGAGCATGTTGTTTAATTTTGATGTATTTGTGTAGTTCTTGAGTTTTCTCTTATTACATATTTCTACTTGTTCACAAGTGTGTTCAGAAGAAATACTTAATATTATTTCTATTTTTTTTGAATTTATTGACATTCGTTTTGTGGCCTAACATATAGCCTGTTCTAAAAACATTTCCATGTGTTGATAAAATGAATGTTTATTCTGTTGCCATTGGGTGAAATGTTCTGTAAATTTCAGTTCTTCCTATTTGATCTAGTGTGTAGTTGAACTCTGATGTTTCCTTGTGGATATTCTGTTTTAGTGTTCTGTCCATTACTGTAAGTGTGTGTTGAAGTTTTCAATGGTTATTAAATTGCATTCTGTATCTTCAGATTAATTCATGTTGTTTTATATACTTCTGTGTTTCAGTGTTGTGTGCATTAGTATTTATATTGGATATATCCTCTTGCTGAATTGAAATATTTATCATTATGTAGTGACATTTTTCTCTTTTACAGTCTTGACTTCTAGTCTGTTTTATCTAAACATAGCTACCCATATTTTTTTAAGTATCCACTAGAATGGAATATCTTTTTCTTTCTATCCCTTTACTTGCAGTCTTTGTGTGTCTTTACAGGTGAAATGGATTTCTAGTAGACAGCATAGTTGGTTTTTGTTTCTTTATTCAATCAGCCACTCTTTTTTATAACTGGGAAGTTAAGTTCAGTTACATTCAATGATGTTAGTGGTAATACACAAGGACTTACTGCCATTTTTTTTTTTTTTTGCTTGTTTTATATTTCATTTGAAACTCTTTTGTCCCTTTTTTCATTTTTTTAATTGTCATTGTGGTTAAGTGATTTTCTCTGGTAGTATATTTTAATTCACTGCTTTTTATTTTTAACATACCTATTGCAGGTTTCTGCATTGTGGTTACCACGAGGTTTACAAAACCTATTACAGATGTAATAAGTCATTTTAAAGAGATGTCAACTTATAAAAATATATATATATATGTTTAAAACTATATTTTAACTCCATTCCCCCCAACATTTTGACTTTTTGTTGTCTCAATTTACATATTTTAATATTGTCTATCTCTGAACAGGTTTCTCTAACTATTTTTGGTTTTGATATGTTTGTCTTTTAGGCTTCATACTAGAGATAGGAGTGGATTGCATCTCACAAAATTCAGCATTAGAGTATTATAAGGTGGTCTATTTAGTTAACTTTTTCTGCAGGATTTATACCTCTAAATATCTTTTTGCATTTTTTTTTCCCCTTCAGATTGAAGCACACTCTTTAGTATTTCTTGGAAGGTGGGTCTGCTGGTGATAAATTCTCTCAACTACTTGTCTGTGAAAAATCTTCTCCCTCCTTTATATTTGAAGACTAGCTTTGCTGGATGCAATATTTTTGAATGGTAGTGTTTTGTTTGTCCCTTTTTCTCTCAGTACTTTGTAAATGTTATCCCATTATCTGTATGGTTTCCATTGAGATATCTGTTGCCACATGAATTGGAGCTCCTTTATAGGTTATTTGCTTCTTTTATCTCGCTACCTTTCGGATCCTTTCTTTGTTCTTGACTTTGAAGAGTTTGATTACTAGTCCAAGAAATCTGCCTTGTGCTAGTCTTATTTAGGATGAATCTGTTTGGTATTCTCTGATCTTCTTGTATCTGGATATTTGTATCATTCTCAAGTTTTGGAAAGATTTTGTTATTATATCTTTGAATAAGCTTTCTTTTCCTTCCTCTTGCTAAATTCCCTCTTGAGTATCAATTATCTTTAGTTCTGGCCTTTCTGAGGTATTTTTCTATATTCTATAGGCAATCTATACTGTTTCCCTTTTTACTCTTTTGTCACATTTTTCCCCCATGTGTTTTCAGATATCTTAATGTTGAGCTCGCTGATTCTTCTTAATTCATTTTGATATTGGAGGCTTTTAATATATTTGTCAGTTTAGCAATTGTATTCTTCAGTTCTAAGAATTCTGCTTGATATTTTTAAATTATTTTAATATTGTTGCTAAATTTCTTGATAAATGTATGAATTGCTTTTCTATGTTATCTTAGAGATCACTGAGTTTCCTTAAAATTGTTACTTTGAATATTTGGTCATAGAGCTCAAATATCACAATCTTATAAGGGTTAGTCACTGCCTCCTTGCTTTGTTAATTTGAGGTCGTCTTTTTTGTCTGGTTTATTTTGATTTTTCATTTGGATATGTTTGCTTAGTCTTGCAATTTACCAGTTGAGTTTCTTTATTTTACCTCCTGCTGGGTCTCTGTCTCCTTTTTGACATTAGATGTTTCACCCAGGTTTGCCTTGGCTCTAGTAACTGATCAGAGTACTGCCTGTCTCAAATGGTAGAAGTCCCTAAGGAGATATCCCTGTAGTGAGGGAAGGCTGGCTAATGGTTCATGCCTAGGGGAACTAAGGAGTGTACCTTCTATAGCGCAGTGCTTCTGAAAAGACTATCTGATTTGGTGTGTCTTTTTACCTATTTATAGAGCAAAGTTTCCACGGCTGGGGATAGTTATCGCATTCTCTGCGAACAGGTTTCCTGCCAGGGAACCAAGATGGTTGGAAAGCTGGTTGTCACAAGAGTTTTACTTGTAGAAATTGTGAGTCAGGGGAAAACGCTTGCACACTTGGTGCCAAGCAGATTGGAGGCTTGATACTACAAATATGACAATCCAATTATTTTACCGTCTCCTTGGAGATTTCACTTCACTGTGTCTGTGGGAACTGTCTCATCCTCATATTTCAGATTTGTTTCATTACTGGTGATAATGTGTCTGGAACTGGTCGGTTCTTGGTCTTGTTGACTTCAAGAATGAAGCCACAGACCCTCGCGGTGAGTGTTACAGTTTGTAAAGATGATGTGTCTGGAGTTTGTTCCTTCAGATGTTCAGATGTGTCTGTAGCTTCTTCTTTCTGGTGGGTTCATGGTCTCGCTGAGAGGAGTGAAGCTGCAAACCTTCTCAATGAGTGTTACAGCTCTTAAAGGCGGCACATCTGGAGTTGTTCATTCTTCCCAATGAGTTTGTGGTCTTGCTGGCTTCAGGAGTGAAGCTGCAGACCTTTGCGGTGAATGTTACAGCTCTTAAAGGCAGCATGAACCCAAAGAGTGAGCAGCAGCAAGATTTATTATAAAGGGCAAAAGAACAGAGTTTCCATAGTGTGGAAGGGAGACCCAAGACAGTTGTCTCAGGCTGGCTCAGGCAGCCTGGTTTTCTTCTCTTATCTGACCCCACCCACATCCTGCTGATTGGTCCATTTCACAGAGAGTTGATTGGTGCATTTTGACAGAGTGCTGATTGGTGCATGTACAATCCCTGAGCTAGACACAGTGCTAGACAGAAAAGTTCTCCAAGTCACTACTAGGTTAGCTAGACAAAGAGTACTGATTGGTGTATTCACAAACCCTGGGCTAGACACAGAGTGCTGATTGGTGTATTTACAAACCCTGAGCTAGACACAGAGTGCTGATTGGTGCATTTACAATCCTTTAGCTAGACACAGAGTACTAGACAGAAAAGTACTCCAAGTCCCCACTAGGTTAGCTAGATACAGAGTACTGATCGGTGTATTTACAAACCATGAGCTAGACGCAGAGTGCTGACTGGTGCATTTACCATCCCTTAGCTAGACATGAAGGTTCTCCAAGTCCCCACTAGACTCAGGAGCCCAGCTAACTTCATCTAGTGGAGTCCGCACCAGGGCTGCAGGCAGAGCTGCCTGCCAGTCCCAGCTGTGCCTGCACTCCTCAGCCCTTGGGCAGTCATGAGACTGGGAGTCATGGAGCAGGGGGTGGCGCCCATCGGGAGGCTCTGGGCTCGGGAGCCCACGGCGGAGGGAGGGGCTTGGACATGGCAGGCTGCAGGTCGGGAGCCCTTCCCCTTGGGGAGGCGAGGAGGTGGCTGAGGCCCGGTGAGAATTCAAGCATGGTGCATGGGGACTGGCAGTGCTAGGGGACCGGGCAAAACCTAGGCAGGTGCTGGTCTGGGTGCTAAGCCCCTCACTGCCCTGGGCTGGCAGTGTCAGCCGCCACCACAAGCAGAGGGAGCCAGCTCCGGCCTCAGCCAGCCCAGAGAGGGGCTCCCACAGTGCAGTGGCGGGCTTCTCAAGCCAGCCAGAGTGGACACCAAAGGCGAGGAGGCACTGTGAGGACTGCTAGCACATTGTCACCTCTCAATAATATTAGTGCTGTATATTTGTTTTTAATGATCTGTGGTGGGAAATAAAGCCAATTTGCATATATCCTGCTACTTTGGAACTTGAAAGTTCCAGTATCTTCATAAACTAAGATAATATAAATGTTTTAAGAAAATTCTCAGGCTACCTTTTAGATAACATTCAGAAGATATTTGAGATTTTTAAGAAATAAAACAGTTTTATTTTTTGTACCATAGAAAATCATTCTCATTTTTTTCTATAGGCTCTGAGAAACATTTCATAAGAGCAGTTAGTTTTGTTTTGAATTTTGAGTTCATGAAACATGTTTTGTCATTTCAGTGGCTAAAACGTACTTGATACAGAACATCCTAACTGATGTCTTACAAAGAACATTTTTTCTTAAATTTACCTCTCATATTGTGAGTCAAAGATTATAATTCTTGTTTTGATTATGTAGCAACTGAAGCTAAGAAGAGTGGAAGTAATTTACTAAAGTTCTGCAGTGAGCAAAAGATATAATCAGGAGCTAAACCCAGGCTAATGTAACTCCCTAACCCCTTATTCTCCACTCTAGGAATAGGTGTGTCCAATTTTTCAGAACTGTTTTTAATACGATGCCTATCTCTAATATGTGAGGTCTGGTGTGTTAATTATACAGTTTTTCTACTTATTTTAATAAAATACATATATGTACATCTATTTGTACATAGTGAAAAACTGTGAATTCAATTCTAGTTTCAAAACTTCTAACAGCATTTTTGCATCCAGATAGGTAACTGGTTTATATGCTAATCTAAAAAGAATATGACACTCTAAATATTTGAAAAGTCATGGTCACAAATATAAGAAGGCAATTTTGGTGCTTTCCATGAATTCCCAAATCTCCTAGAGTTATGAAAGCATCTTCAAGACATCTCACAAACCTCCCATTATCTGTTAAAGATGAAATCCAATATTTGTATCTTTTGGTTATTTTTACAGTGACATTTTCTAAGCATATAAGCAGATGTGCAGGGACCTTAGGGGAAATAAACTCCACTCATAATTACCTCTCCTCTGCTAAGCCAGAGTACACCTGTGAAATCTTTGCAGAACAATATTTATAAGCAGGAAATGTTAAAATTTAGAATGAATTCATTTATATTCTTTTTATACATATGTTTTCTATTGTTGTGAATATCAGGTGACAAATCAAGCACTAAAATATTAAATATTTCTATATTAGTATAAATGTTAGTGAAATAGTATGTGTAAATAAGATATTAGATAGCCAGTGCCAGTCCTCATTTCCCTGCAGAGACACCAGCATAAAAATAACATATAGACCAAAATACCTTTTGAAAACACTGAAACCCAATGAATAAGTTGCAGTACCCAAAGTTTAGTGCAAAGCTACCAACAGCCACATTGAAATAGTTAAAAAGAGACATTTTGGTTTACCTACAATTACCCCACCCCCAAACTGTCATGGCTTAATTTCCTGAGGAGGGAAGCCTAGCATGCAGCTTCTTCACAGGGGAGGGAAAAGAAAATTGGAAGGTGTATTCTGGCTTTTTGGAGGGCTGATCTTGTATCAATGTCTGCCTTTTGCCTGACTCAGAAAATTGATGGAGTTGTGAGAGTTTGGGTGGCTGGGAAAACTGGAAACAAGGGAGAGTGAGGCTGGCATAGTGCAGCACCACAGAAATTACAGTGCTTTTATAAATGCTCTAGTACCACTCAGCACAACTGGGAGGGTGTGCCCAATTTGGGGTTTCTCCCTCAGGAGGGAGAGAAAAGAGTGGAATATGTGTCTGATCCTCTGATTTTCCAAAAGGCTATCTAAAGAACTGGTTTCTGTCTTGCCTGACTTAGAGTATGGACAAGGAGCCAGCATACTTTGGATGTCTTGGACCACTGAGAATAAAGGGTACAGGGGAGACTTGCTGCTGCAGCACCACAGAACCTGCAGTACTGCGGGCAAACACCAGAAATAACCAAAGATTACCAGCTCCTGAAAAGAAAACCAGCAGCTCCCTCTAATTGAGGTTACATGCATAGACTTGGAGAAGTTTCAACCCCCCACCAAGAGGTTTTATAAGTCCCCAGAATCTCTAGTCAGATTTCCTATTGAAGATATTACCAAGTATGAAGCCAGCCCATAAGAACTTGCAGAAGAATATATTTTTCTAATGCATAAATCTAGGCAACCAAAAGTACAAGGCAAATGAGACAAAACAGCAACAACAGACAAACCAGAGAATCAAAACTTAGCAAAAAAACAGCAAGAACAAAAGTCTCTGAGAACTAGTCCCCCAAAAATGGAGATCTCTGAATTACCTGACAAATAATTTAAAATATTTATTGTTTAAAAAAATTCCATAATCTACAAGAGAATGCAGATGAGCAATTAAATAAAATCAGGAAAATAATTTAAAAACAAAATAAGATCATTAACAAAGAAATAGAATATATGCAAAAGAACCAAATTCTGAAGCCGAAGAATACAATAAGTGAATTGAAAACTTTACTAGGAGTCAAAAGCAGAAGAGCAGAAATCAGTGAACTTGAAGATAATTCACCTAAAATTATTAAATCAGAGAAAAATACTTTTCTTTAGTAGAAAAAAACAAAACTTAAATAATTTTTTACTTTCAAGCGAACCAATATATCCATTATGAAAATTTCAGAAGAGTGAAAAGAACAGAATGGTTATGTGAAGAAATAATGATCAGAAAGTTCAGAAAGGAATGGACATTCAAGTTCAAAAATTTTAAAGAATTATAAATAAGATAAATACACAGAGATTCATACCCAGAAACAATATCATCAAATTCACAAAAGTCAAAAGACAATAGAATTTGAAAGTAGCAAGAGAAAGGTGACTCATAAAAGAAAGCTTCTATATAAGTATCAGTAGGTATCTCAGCAGAATAATTTCAGGCTAGAGGAAGTGAAATATTCAAAATGCTAAAAGAAAAAAATTTTATACTGAAAATAGTATATCCAGCAAAACTGGTATTCAGAAAAAAGCGGAAAATGAATACTTTCTTAGGTAAACAAAACCTGACAGAGTTCATCACCACTGCACTTTTATTATAAGAAATGCTAATGGCAGTCTTGCAATGTGAAGCAAAGGGGAACTAGACAAAAACACGAGATCTCATGAAAATATAAAGCTCACTACTACAGGTAAATACGTAGACAAATACAGAATACTGTATTATTGCCATAGTGGTGCATAAAACATTTTTAATTTTTATATAGAATTTGAAAGACAAAGGCATAAAAAGAATTTACTCTAAATATGTTATTAGAAGTACTACTATATATATAATTTATGGTATCAATAAAATGGGAGTGAAGATACATGAAAGGGAATATTTTTTGTGTATAAAGATTTTTTTCTGCTCAAAATAGTTATATATTTTATTTATTTATTTATTTATTTATTTATTTATTTATTTATTCATTTGAGATGCATTCTCACTCTGTCATCCAGGCTGGAGTGCAGTGGCGAAATCTTGCCTCACTGCAAGCTCCGCCTCCCGGCTTCACGTCATTCTCCTGTCTCAGCCTCCCAAGTAGCTGGGACTACAGGCGCCTGCCGCCACGCCAAGCTATTTTTTTTTTTTTTTTTTGTATTTTTGTAGAAACGGGGTTTTCACTGTGTTAGCCAGGATGGTCTCGATCTCCTGACCTCGTGATCCGCCTGCCTCGGCCTCCCAAAGTGCAGGGATTACAGGTGTGAGTCACCACACCGAGCCCAAAACAGTTATATATTTAAGATGTTTTATGTAATCTCCATGGTAGACCCAAAGACAATATCTATAGATGATACACAACAGGAAATGATAAATCAAAACATGAGAACACAAAAAAATCAATATGGCACAAAGAAAGGCAGCTGGAGAACCAAAAAAGAACAAAATAAATATATATAAAAATATGCAGTAGTAAGTTCTTTCTCAAAATTAGTAATTACTTGGAATGTAAATCAATTAAACTCTTCCATCAAAAGAAACAGAGTGGCTGAATAAATTTTAAAAGAAGAAGATGCATTCTTTCTATAAGAGACTCATCTTAAACATAATAACACATGGAGTCCAAAAGTGAAAGAATCGGGGAAAAGTTTCCTGCAAATCATAACCAAAAGAGAGCAGGGATGATTATATTTATAATATAAAAATAAACTTTAGTTAAAAACACAAGGGACAAAGAGTGATGTTATATAATGAGAAATGAAGAAAAACACCAGAAAATATAACAATTATAAATGTATCTATATCTACAATTCAAGCAACCAAAATATAAGAAGCATATATTGACAGAATAAAAAATAGAAGAGATAGTGACATAGTAACAGTAGGATAATTCAATAACTAACTTTGAATAATGGCTAGAACAACCTGATAGAAGACTAATAAAGAAACAGAAGATGAGAACAATATAGACAAAATAGACCCAACAGACATATACAAAACTCTTCACCCAACAGTATGAGAATATACATTCTCAAGTATACATGAAACTTTCTCAGAGATGGACCATGTTAGACCACCAAACACATCTTAACAAATTTAAGTATTTTGAATAAGTATCTAATCTGACCCCAGTGGAACCAAACTAGAATTCAATTGCAGTACGGAAACTAGAAATTTACAGGTATTTGAAAGTTAAATGAAGCCCTCTTAAAAAACCAATGAATCAAAGAAAAAAAAAAAAAAACACAATTGGAAAATATCTTCAGACAAATAAAAACAAAAACACAATAAACATATAGGTTTAAGAAAAAAGTAGTACTAAGAAGGGAAGTATATTATAGTAAATGGTTACATTTCAAAACAACAATTTCAAATCCAGAACTTACTTCACACTTCAATAAACTATAAAACAACATCAATCTGTACCCATAGTTGGAAGAAGGGAAACAAATATGAGAGCAGTCATAAATGAAAGAATGGAAAAAAATGAAGGTTTTTAAATTTAGTTTTTACTTTAGATTCTGGGGTACATGTGCAGGTTTGTTACATGGGTGTATTATGTAATGCTGAGGTGTGGGAAATGAATGATTCTGCCACCCAGATAGTGAGCATAGTAACTACAGCCTTGTCCCACTTCCTCCATCCTGACTATAGTGGTCCCCAGTGTCTGTTGTTGCCATCTTTATGTCTATGAGTGCCCAATCTTTAGCTCCCACTTATAAGTGAGACCAGGCAGTATTTGGTTTTCTGTTCCTTAATTAATTCATTTAGAATAATGGCCTCTGGTTGCATCTATATTGCTGTAAGCAACATAATTTGGTTCTTTTTTAATGGTTTCCCAGTATTTCATAGTGTATATGTACCACATTTTCTTTATTCAATCCACCGTTGATGGGCAACTAGGTTAATTCTTTGTCTTTACTGTTGTGAATAGTGCTGTGATGAACATGCAAGTCCAGTTCAGTGTCTCTTTGGTAGAATGATTTATTTTATTTTGGATATGTATCTAGTAATTGTATTGCTGGGTCAAATGGTAGTTCGATTTTAAGTTGAGAAATTCCCAAACTAGTTTCTATAATGGCTGAACTACCTACATTGTAACCAGCAGTGTATAAGCATTCCCTTTTATCTGCAATTCCATCAACATTTTTTTAATTATACTTTGAGTTCTAGGGTACGTGTGCATAATGTTCAAGTTTGTTACATATGTATAAATGTGCCATGTTGGTGTGCTGCACCCATTAACTCGTCATTTACTTTAGGAATATCTCCTAATGCTATCCTTCCCCACTTTCCCCACTCCATGACAGGCCCCAGTGTGGGATGTTCCTCTTCCTGTATCCAAGTGTTCTCATTGTTCAGTTCCCACCTATGAGTGAGAACATGCAGTGTTTGGTTTTCTGTTCTTGCAATAGTTTGCTGAGAATGATAGTTTCCAGCTTCATCCATGTCCCTACAAAGGACATGAACTCATCTACTTTTAAGGTTGCATAGTATTCCATGGTGTATATGTGCCACATTTTCTTAATCCAGTCTGTCACTGATGGACATTTGGGTTGATTCCAAGTCTTTGCTATTGTGAATAGTGCCGCAATAAACATACGTGTGCATTTGTCTTTATAGCAGCATGATTTATAATCCTTTGGGTATATCCCCAGTAATGGGATGGCTGGGTCAAATGGTATTTCTAATTCTAGATCCTTGAGGAATCACCACACTGTCTTCCACAATGGTTGAACTAGTTTACAGTCCCACCAACAGTGTAAAAGTGTTCCTATTTCTCCACGTCCTCTCCAGCACCTGTTGTTTCCTGACTTTTTAAATGATCACCATTCTAACTGGTGTGAGATGGTATCTCATTGTGGTTTTGATTTGCATTTCTCTAAAGATAAGCATTTTTTCATGTGTCTGTTGGCTACATAAATGTCTTCTTTTGAGAAGTGTCTGTTCATATCTTTTGCCCACTTTTTGCTGGAGTTGTTTGTTTTTTTCTTGTAAATTTGTTTGAGTTCTTTGTAGGTTCTGGATATTAGCCCTTTGTCAGATGAATAGATTGTAAAAATTTTCTCCCATTCTGTAGGTTGCCTGTTCACTCTGATGGTAGTTTCTTTTGCTGTGCAGAAGCTTATTAGTTTAATTAGATCCCATTTGTCAATTTTGGCTTTTGCTGCCATTGCTTTTTGTATTTTAGACATGAAGCCCTTGCCCATGCCTATGTGCTGAATGGTATTTCCTAGGTTTTCTTTTAGGGTTTTTATGGTTTTAGGTCTAACATTTAGGTCTCTAATCCATCTTGAATTAATTTTTGTGTAAGGTGTAAGAAAGGAATCCAATTTCAGCTTTCTACATATGGCTAACCAGTTTTCCCTTCACCATTTATTAAATAGGGAATCTTTTCCCCATTTCTTGTTTTTGTCAGATTTGTCAAAGATCAGATGGTTGTTGATGTGTGGTGTTATTTCTGAGGATTCTGTTCTGTTCCACTGGTCTCTATCTCTGTTTTGGTACCAGTACCATGCTGTTTTGGTTACTGTAGACTTGTAGTATAGTTTGAAGTCAAGTAGTGTGATGCCTCCAGAATTCTTCTTTCGACTTAGGATTGTCTTGGCAATGCAGGCCCTTTTTTGGTTCCATATGAACTTTAAAGTAGTTTTTTCCAATTCTGTGAAGAAAGTCATTGGTAGCTTGATGGGGATGGCATTGAATCTGTAAATTACCTTGGGCAGTATGGCCATTTTCATGATACTGATTCTTCCTATCCATGAGCATGGAATATTCTTCCATTTGTTTGTGACCTCTTTTATTTTCTTGAGCAGTGGTTTGTAGTTCTCCTTGAACAGGTCCTTCTCATCCCTTGTAAGTTGGATTCCTAGGTATTTTATTCTATTTGAAGCAATTGTGAATGGGAGTTCACTCATGATTTGGCTCTCTGTTTGTCTGTTAACTGTGTATAAGAATGCTTGTGATTTTTGCACATTGATTTTGTATCCTGAGACTTTCCTGAAATTGCTTATCAGCTTAAGGAGATTTGCGCTGAGACGATGAGGTTTTCTAAATATACAATCATGTCATCTGCAAATTATGACAATTTGACTTCCTCTTTTCCTAATTGAATACACTTTATTTCTTTCTCCTGCCTGATTGCCCTGGCCAGAGCTTCCAACACTATGCTGAATAGGAGTGGTGAGAGAGGGCATTTATTTATTTAGTTTTTAATAATAGCCATTCTGACTGGTGTGAAGTGTTTTGGCATTACATTTCTCTGACGATTTGTGATGTAGACGATTTTTTTCATGTTTGTCAGCCACTTGAATGTCTTCTTTTGAGAATGCCTTTTGTCTGTTTTTTACTGGGGTTAGTGTTTTTAATTTTTGCTTGTTGATTTGAATTTCTTATAGATATAGACCTTTTTGGATTCTTAGTTTGCAAATATTTTCTTCCAATCTCTAGATGGCCTGTTTACACTGTTGGTAGTTTCTTTGCCTGTGCAGAAGCTCTTTAATTTAATTAGATCCCCCTTGTTAATTTTTGTTTTTGTTGCAATAGTTTTTGAAGACTTAGTTATTAATTGCTTTTCAAGGCTTATGTCCACAATGGTATTTCCTATATTTTCTTCTAGGATTCTTATAGTTTGAGGTCTTACATTTAAATCTTTAATCCATCTTTATTTAGTTTTTGTATATGGTGAAAGGTAGTCATCCAGTTTCATATTTTTGCATATGTTTAGCCTGCTATCCCAGAGTAATGTATTGGATAGGGAGTCTTTTCTGCATTGCTTTTTTTTGTTGAGTTCAGATCAATGGCTAAATCTCAGATGGCTAGAAATGTGCAGCTTTTTTCTGGGTTCTTTATTCTGTTCTGTTAGTTTATGTGTCTGTTTTTGTACTAGCACTGTACTGTTTAGGTTACTTATGGTGTAGCTTGAAGTTGGGTAATGTGATGCCTCTGGCTTTCTTCTCTTTGCTTAGGATTCCTTTTATCATTTGAGATTTTATAGTCCCATATTAATTTTAGAATTTTTTTGTAATTCTATTAAATAATAACATTGATAGTTTGATAGAAATAGTGCTAAATTTGTAGATTGCTTTGGGCAGTGTGGCAATTTTCATGATATTGGTTTTTCCAATTGATGAGCGTGTAAAATTTTTCCATTTGTTTGTGTAATCTATGATGTCTTTTAGCAGCATTTTAGGGTTCTCCTTGCAGACATCTTTCACCTCCTTGGTTAGGTGTATTTCTAGGTATTTTGCTTTTTTATGGATTTTGTTTATGGGATTGCATTCTTGATTTTGTGTCCAGAGTTGGTTCCTGCCAGTGGGTTTGTGGTCTCGCTGACTTCAAGAATGAGGCTGTGGACCTTCGTGGTGAGTGTTGCAGCTCTTAAAGATGGCATGGATCCAAATAGTGAGCAGTAGCAAGGTTTATTGTGAAGAGAAAAGGACAAAGTTTCCACAGTGTGGAAGGGGACCCAAGCAGGTTCCCACTGCTGGCCGGGGTGGCCAGTTTTTATTTCCTTATTGTCCCCTCCCATGTTCTGTTTCTGTCATATCAGAGTGCCCTTTTTTCAATCCTCCCCGTGATTGGCTACTTTTAGAATCCTGCTGATTGGTGAGTTTTACACAGTGCTGACTGGTGTATTTTACAGAGTGCTGATTGGTGTGTTTTACAATCCTCTTGTAAGACAGGAAAGTCCTCCAAGTCCCCACTCGACCGAGGAAGTCCAGCTGGCCTCCCCTCTCAATCCACCCTCTAAACAGGACATCCCAATTGCTGTTGGGAACTGGACGATGACCGCTCTAGCTACTTCCTGCTGGATGGGGTGAAGCAGAGCCCCTGGAGTTGTATTGTCCTACAGTGGGGAACTCTCTAGGCCAGTCAAAGGGCCAGTGGGTCAGTCCAGGGGTCCTCCATAGATGTTGTGAGTTGAGCTCATTTGGGGTTCCATTTATAAGACCATCTGTAGCTTGATGGCCTCAATCCTGAAGGAAACAATTTTAACAAGGAGGTTAAAAACACAAGGCCCTAAAGGCAAGTAGTAGCAAGATGGCTGTCATGGACCTAGAAAGGGGAGAAGCCATGTCACCCAACTCCAGAGGTTGGTATAGGAGTTTGAAAAGCATTGCCAGATTTCAGAAGCCTTTTTCTGTAAACACCGGGTGGCATCTCGTACTATCCCTGACTGGTTAGTGTAAAAACAACACTCTTCCCCTAAGAAGGTGCAATGTCCTCCTTTCTCAGCAGTGAGGAAGTCTAGGCCTCGGCGATTTTGGAGAGTCACTGCTGCTGAAGAGTCTATTTGGGGTTGTAGAGTAAGGATAGATTTTGTAAACTGTCTGAGAAATCCTTTAAGAGTGTGTATTAGCAGGATAATGAATAAGATAACCTGGCTATTCTGGTTACTGTAGCAGTGGCCATTCCTAACCCTATAAGTAGGGGTATTAGTTGTATGGCCCTACACTGAAGGACTTGAGCTTTGAGGGACACTGATAGGGTCTGATTTCCTGGGGGCAATGTCATTGTTGGGACTTAGGAGGACTAAGGCGCAGGTGCCTGTCCAGTTGGTGGGGAGACAGATATAAGTTGAAGTTCCACATAAGAAGAATATGCCTTGGTTAGGTAGGCAGAACTGGTTGTGTATGTTAAAAAGATGTGTGAGTTTGGTGTTCTCATTTTCCCATACTCCTAGAGTACTTGCCAAGGTAGCTCTGGTCAGTTGCTGGAAAGGAGTGTTGGGAGCAAACTGAGTGGTTCCCTGTGTTCTAGTTTCCCATTGGAGAAAAAACTGTTAAGCAGTGGCTGATAGAGAGATACAAAGCCAGCAGTCATTTGCCAGGGAAGGATTGCACTGGTTTAACAGAGTGGGTTGAGAGTTTTGTAGAGTTAATTATGAACTAGTGGAAGGGGAGGATGACTATGTAGAGTGTCCAAGGAAGCAGGAGGGATAGATAGGCAAAGAGTAAGTAGGAAGGTAAAGAGGGTGCCCTGGAAGATGAGATCATTTTATCCAGTCTGGGTTAAAGGGAGGAGTAAATTGCTGACAAAAAGAAGGATGATAGAAAAAAGGTTGATGTAATTCAGATTTTTGTTCCAGCAGGAGCTACAGTATGTAGTCCTATTGCAAAGAGTATGGTTAATATACTGCTTAGTTACATGATGAAACAGTAAAAGGATTCCATTAAGGGGGCAAGGAGAGGTGTTAAAGATTATGTAGGTTTTCACTTATCTTTTTTAAATAGGAAGGGTATTTTTTTCCTCAGGATCAGCTGTAGGAGCCTTTTTAGTCTGGAATGTTCCCTTCAGAAATAGGAGATGCAAGTCCTCCAATGGTTTACAGGTGTATCGAGGCTAGTCTGGCTGATTTTGGGACTCCTGAGCTGAGAGTCCCGCAGGTTCTTGTCGGGGGTTGTGGGGGAGTTTAACAGGTGTAGTAAATCCAAGATTCCACTCCTGCCACCTTAACTGCAGTTGGGGTAAAGAGGATTACCAAGTATGGTCCTTTCCACGAGGAATCTGTAGATGGGGAGGTAGAGGAGAGGGACTTGACCAACACTAGATCTCCAGGTTGGAAAAACTGTTCCCTTATCTCTGTGACATCCTCTGGGTAGGTTTTTAGGGTTTTGGTGATATTTTGCCAATGAAGTTATATCCTTGACCAAGTTGGCCGTTTCCTGATCAAGTAGGAAGTCATTTGTGAGAAAGGTCATCCATATAGTATTTCGTATGGACTGAACGCCATTTTGTGAGGAAAAGTTTGTATTCTCAACAATGCCATGGAAAAGAGAGTAAGCCATGGGAGATTAGCTCCTTGGGTTAGTTTCCTTAAGTGCCTCTTGAGTGTTTCATTTGCCTTCTGGACCTTCCCTGAGGATTGTGGCCTCCAGGCACAGCGAAGGTAATATTGTATCCCTACTGCCTTGGAAATTCCCAGAGTTACTTTGGCTTTAAAAGCCAGACCATTGTCACTTTGTAAGCTTTGGGGAAGCCCATATTTAGGAATTATTTCATGAATTAGGACTTAAACCACTTCCTGAGACTTCTCTGTCTTGCAGGGGAAGGCTTCTATCCGATTTGTAAAGGTATCAACACAGACCAACCAGTATTGAAATCCCCTTGAGTTAGGCATATGGTTGAAGTCCAACTGCCAGTCCTCTCTGGGATAGTGCCCTATTCTTTGTTCCCCCAGAGGGGCCTTATGATGAACCAAAGAATTATTCCTTTGGCACACCTAACAGGCTTTGACTACTTGTCGAATGTCCGGAGGAGATTTGTCCCTGTAAATAGGGATTTGGCCATTTGATGAGTGCTCTCAATACCCATATGAAAAGTTAGGTAGAGGGTCTC
The DNA here is from genome assembly GCF_047675955.1 of Chlorocebus sabaeus. NCBI lineage: Eukaryota > Metazoa > Chordata > Mammalia > Primates > Cercopithecidae > Chlorocebus > Chlorocebus sabaeus. The sequence continues at coordinate 15,304,757 of NC_132913.1, forward strand.
AAGTATTTTTCACTGGCTGGCTTCAGGTATAAGTACCTTTCTCTCTTCTGTTAACCACCTCAAGGGGAGAAAACTATGCCCCCATGAAAGTCCCATTCTGTTTCAGTCGGGGAATACTGGGGCTTAATCTCTTGGAGAGGGTTGTTCCATACCAAGGATCCTTCTTTAGGTATTTCTAATGGGATGTTCCACCCGGCAGAAATTTTGGCCTCAGCATCTGCCTGATGGTTTCCATCTGCCTTTTCTCCTTCACTTTTTTGATGGTTTTGTCAGTGTAAGACTGTCACCTCCTTGGGTTTTTGCACTGCGTGCAATAACTCCATGATTTCCTCGTAGTATTTAATGGGGATTCTCCAAGAGGTTAGGAACTCCCTTTCTTTCCATGTTGCAGCATGGTCATGCAGGATTAGAAAAGCATACGTACTGTCTGTATACACATTTATTCTTTTTTCTTTTGCCAGTTCTAAGACTCGGGTAAGTGCCACTAGTTCTGCTAACTGGGCACTGGTCCCCAGAGGAAGTGGCTTACTTTCAAGTACTGTTATATCACTAACTATGGCATAACCTGCCCTGCGTATCACATTCTCCACAAATGAACTTCCATCAGTACACAGGTTAAGGTCATGATTAGCTAAGGGGACCTCTAAGAGATCCTCTTAGGCAGCATAAGTCTGGGTTACAATTTGTTGGCAGTCATGCTCAATTGGTTCCCCATCCTCTGGGAGAAAAGTAGCAAGGTTGAGGGCTGCACATATGTGTATTTGAAGCACTGGTCCCTCAAGAAGTAGTGCCTGGTATCTAAGCAGGTGGTTGTGTGATAACCATAAATTTCCTTCAGCACCTAATATGCCATTTATATCATGAGTAGTCCAAAAGGTGAGATCCTTTCCTTGTATTATTTTGATAGTCTCTGATACCAAGATGGCCACTGCCACAACTACCAATAAACAGTGGGGCCAGCCTTTTGCTACCACATCAATTTCCTTACTTAGGTATGCCATTGGTTGTGGGCTTGTCCCTCAAGTTTGAGTAAGGACTCCAAGAGCTATTCCCGCTCTCTCTGTGACGTATAAAGGGAAATTTTGTCCTGTGGGAAGGCTTAAGGCTAGAGCTTGTACTAGGGCCTGCTTTAAGGTTTTGAAGGCCGTTTCTGCCTCTGGTTCCCATTCTACTAGATGAGTATTTGCCCTCTGGGTCTCCTTGATTAGAGTATAGAGTGGCCTAGCCATCTCGCTGTGTCTGGGGATCCATAGTTGGCAAAAGCCAGTGATCCCAAGGAACCCCTGGAACTATTTTAATGTCTTAGGGTGAGGACAGGTCAATATAGGCTGTATTCATTCTTTGCTGAGGGTCCTGGTTCCTCTGGCTAAGATTAGGCCTAGACATTTGACTTGTAGGCAGAGCTAGGCCTTTGATTTAGACAAATTTTACCCTTGATTAGCTAGAAAGTTCAAGAGATCTAGAGTAGCCTCCTGGCATGAGGCTTCCGAACTGGTAGCCAAAAGTAAATCATCCACATACTGAAGGACCAGAGTGCCTGGACTTGAGAAGGGGCCTAGATCTTGGGCCAGTGCCTGACCAAACAGATGAGGCCTATCCCTAAATCCTTGAGGCAAGATGGTCCATGTAAGTTGGGAGGTGTAGTCTATGGGATCCTCAAAGGCAAAGAGAAACTGGGAATCAGAGTGCAGGGGAGTGCAGAAGAAGGTACCCTTGAGGTCCAGAACAGTGAACCACTCTGCTTCCTCTGGTATTTGAGAGAGCATGGTATATGGGTTGGGTACAGCTAGATATAGAGGAATTACTACCTCATTGATGAGTCTTAGATCTTGCACTAGTCTCCACTGACCACGTGGTTTTTGTACTCCTAAAATTGGGGTGTTGCAGGGACTGCTGCATTTTCTTACTAAGCCTTGACCTTTTAAATGTCTAACAACATTCTGTAATCCTGTATGAGCTTCAGGCCTTAAGAGATATTGCCTTTGATAAGGAAAAGTGGTGGGGTCTTTTTAGCCTGATTTGGACTGGGCAGGCATTTTTTGCCCTTCCAAATTGTCCATCCAATGCCCAGACTTCAGGGTTGATTCCCTCCTCAAGTAGAGGACAACAAATGGGTAACTTGTTCCCCATATTCATGTAGATAATAGCTCCAGCCTTGACTAATATATCCCTCCCTAATAAGGGTGTGGGACTTTCAGGCATAATAAAAAAGGCATGTGAAAAGAGCAAACTCTCCCAATTACAACTGAGGAGGTGGGAGAAATACCTGGTTATGTGCTGTCCCAGGATTCCTCAGATGGTAACGGACTTTGAGGATAGCCGTCGAGGGCAGGAGATTAACATTGAGAATGCCACACCAGTGTCCAGGAAGAAGTTAATTTCCTGGCCCTCAATGGTTAAACTTACCCAGGGCTAAGTGAGGGTGATGACATGAGCTGACACTTGCCCAGGGCATCCTCAATCCTGTTGTTGGATCACCGGGTTGGGGGCTTCTGGCTGACAACCTTTGTCCTCTGGGGCAGTACGCCTTCCAGTGATTGCCTTGGCATAGTCGCCATGGGCCAGGAAGCAGCTTGTTTCTCATTGGACAATCTTTTTTAAGCTGTCCTTGCAAACTACACTGATAACAAACCCTACCAGGTGATTGGCCTGCTCCATTTTCTGTCCTCTCTGAACCACCAAGGTTTGTTTGTCTGAGGGCCATGACTAAGGCTGTGGCCTTTCTCTTATCTCACTTTTCCTTTTTGGCCTGTTCCTCTTGGTAGCCTCATCTAACAATAGCATAACATCTCTCCACGTGAGGTCGAAGGTTTGCCCTAGACCTTGTGGAACATCTATATGCCTATCAGGATCATCTGAAAACTTCCCCAGGTCTACCTTGATCTGCTTTAAATTAGAGAGAAGGGGACATGTACCCAAATTGGGCCAAATTCCCCTCCTCCTACTTGAAGGGGACATAACTGATACCCTTGGGGGGTTTGTGGTCCCTTGGATATTTCTTTGCTCATTTCCTTCTTGGTGGGGGAGATTAGAGGAGGCTCATCATTAATAGGAAGGGGAACCGTAGGGAGGCTGGTACATGGAGGTAAGCTAAGAGGTCCTCCTGTAGAATGTAAATTGCAAGCTTTGCATAGTTGTGGATTATCCTTCAATGAAAAGAAAGCTTGGACATAAGGTATTTCACTCCATTTGCCTTTCCTCTTACATAAAATGTCAAGCTGCAAGATAGTATTATAATTTATACTACCCTCAGGTGGCCATTTTTCCTCATCAGAGAGAGAGTATTAGGGCCAGGCCATAGTGCAGAAAATAAGCCACTTCTTTTTTAGGGTTTTTGGGTCAAATTGTGTTCCAATGGCTTAGGATGCATTTCAAGGGTGATATTGTTGATGCCTGAGTGTTTCCCATCTAAATAAAAAAACGCCCACGGTTTTGAACTGTTCTTTGTTTTCTTTTCCCCCACCCAAGAACCCACAATGGTCCCTGCACCCTGATGTTTGGAATAGTTGTACTCACCAAAGCAGCAGCAGAAACACTTGTTTTCCTCTTAGACCACAAAGAAGACTGAGGAAGGTTGGATTTAGTGGCCCGTAGCGACACATTCTCGAAAACCTGTTAGAATCCTAAGTGTTTTCTCCCATTGGTATTGGGACCTTACCCTTGTCCTATAAAGATGATATACCTCAAAATGGAGTGGAGGGCCATACCCTGAGGGAGGGAAGGCATCTCCAGGGTTGGAAGAGTGATGCCTTTTTGTCCTCATTTCTAATCATATGACTAGGAAGGATATCCCCCCAAATTTTGGAGTCTGTAATTTCTGAGGCTCCCCATATGCTAGCTTCAAGAATACCCTTTGTTAGGCCTGCTACTCTGAGGAGGGATCCTAAAATGCCAGATAGTTCCACCACTTGATGGGGCTTCGGGCAAAAATTATGTCTTTCTGATTGGTGAGCCCAGGTGCCTAAAGAAGGGAATAGAGTCCCAAAATTCATATTAGAAATAGGAGAAACTAGAAGAGCACCAGGGACAGAGAGTGGTTTTTACAAGTGGGACTAGCCTTGGAGAAGAGGGTTGGGAGGAAGTTTGTCCGACATGTGCTAGGACCAGGAGGAAAGAGTCAGGATAGATGGGTGAGTCTCGCTTGGGCGATGTAACTTTGAGAGCTCTGCTCATGGCTGCAGGGTTGACCAACATTTTGTTGGGACCCTGGAACTGAATTACTTTCTTCTCTGTCAACCCTTAACTCAGCCCAGAAGTACAGGAAAAGAAGAAGCTGGTTCAAGGCAAACCAATGCTCCTGACTAAGAAGAGTCAGGGGTTGTTAGAGAGCCCTTTCCCAGAAAGCCTGACATCTGTGTCTTTAGTACAGCACCTGTGCTAGTCACTTTTAAGTGGCTGACAGGTGCCTGGTGTTTAGCCCCTGAATTCTAATGAAAAATAGGACAGAAAGCAAGTGAAAGGGGTCCAATGGTACTCACCACGTGGCAAGATCCTGAACGAGCCCCCAAGATGTGTCTGGAGTTGGTTCCTGCCAGTGAGTTCATGGTCTCGCTGACTTCAAGAATGAAGCCATCAACCTTCATGGTCAGTGTTACAGCTCTTAAAGATGACACAGACCCAAAGAGTGAGTGGTATCAAGGTTTATTATGAAGAGTAAAAGGACAAAACTTCCACAGCATGGAAGGGGACCTGAGTGGGTTGCTGCTGCTGGCTGGGGTGGTCAGTTTTTATTCTCTTATTGTCCCCTCCCATGTTCCATTTCTGTCATATCAGAGTGCCCTTTTTCAATCCTCCCCGCAGTTGGTTACTTGAGAGTCGTGCTGATTGATACATTTTACAGAGCGCTGATTGGTGTATTTTACAGAGCGCTGATTGGTGCATTTTATAATCCTCTTGTAAGACAGGAAAGTTCCCCACATCCCCACTCAACCCAGGAAGTCCAGGTGGCCTCACCTCTCAATTTGACTCACAGTTTCAACATTATTAATGTATAGAAATACTGCTGAATCTTGTACATTGATTTTGTACCCTGATTCTTTTACTGAAGTCATTTTCAAATTACAGGAGTCATTTGATGGAGTGTTTAGAATTTTCTAGGGAATCATATCCTCTGTGAAGAGAGATATTTTGATTTCTTCTTCTTCTATTTGGATGCCTTTTATTTTCTTCATTGATTGTTCTGGCAAAGACTTCCTGTAGTATGTTTTATAGGAGTGATTAGAGTGGGCATCCTTGTCTTTTCCAGTTCTCAAGGGGAATGTTTCCAGCTTTTGTTCATTTAGTATGATGTTGGCTGTGGATTCATTGTACATAACTCTTATTTTTTGGAGGTATGTTTCTTCAATGTCTAGTTTGTTGATCATTTTTATCATGTAGGGATGCTGGGTTTTATCAAAGGCTTTTTCTGCATCTACTGAAATGATCCTATGATTTTTATTTTTAATTATTTTTATAGGATGAATCATATTTATTGATTTTTATATGTTGAACCAACTTTCTATTCCAGGAATGAGCCTACTTGATCCTGGTGAATTAACTTTTTGATGTGCTACTAGATTCAGTTGGCTGCTATTTTGTTTAGGATTTTTGTGTTCATGTTCATCAGGGACATTGGCTTGGCCTATAGTTTCCTCTTTTCATTGTATTTTTGTCATTTGTGGTGACGTTGGCTTCACAGAATGAGTTAAGGAGGCATCCCTCCACCTTGAATTTCTCAAATAGTTTCAGTATAATTGGTACCAGCTCTCCAGCTGAATTGGTAGAATTCAGCTAGGAATCCATCTAATCTGGGACATTTTTTGTGTTTGTTAGTAGGTTTTTTATTACTGATTCAATTTCAGAACTCAATATTAATTTGCTCATGGTTCCAATTTCTTCCTAATTCAATATTGGCAGTTTATGTCTTGCTAGAATTTTTATATTTTCTCTAGATTTTCTAGTTTGTGTGCATAGAAATATTCATATTTATCTCTGATTTTTTGTGTGTATTTCTGTGGTAGTAATTGTAATACCACTTTTGTCATTCCTGATTTTGCTTATTTGGATCTTATCTTTTTTTTTTTTTTTCTTTGTTGATCTAGCTATGGGTTTATTGGTCTTGTCTTTTCTTTGGAAGGAAAAACCTTTGGTTCCATCAATTTCTCTTTTGATTTTTTTTGTCTCAATTTTGTTTAATTCCACTTGAATTTTAGTTACATCTTTTATCCTGCTAGCTTTGGAGTTGACTTGTTCTTGTTTTTCTATTTCATTTTGGTGTGATTGTTAGATCATTATTTTAAGATCTTTCTAACTTGTAGAGTTAGTTGTGTAGACTATAAACTTTTAACACTGATCTTGCTGCATCCCAGAGATTTGGGTATGTTGTATCTCTATGTATCTCTATTTTCCTTTATTTGAATGAATTTTTTTTATATCTTCCTTCATTTTGTTGCTTACCCAACAGTCATTTACAAGCAGGTTGTTTAATATCCATGTAATTTTGTGGTTGTGGGAGATCTTCCTGGTATTGATTTCTGTATTTCTGCCACTGTGGTCGAAGTGTATGGTTGTCATTAAATATTTTTTAAAATATTTATTGAGACTTGTTTAATTGCTGAGCATGTTATTAGTCTTGAAGTACGTACCATGTTCAGAAGAATACATATTATGTGATTGATGCATGGAATGTTCTGTACATGTCTATTAGGTTCAATTAGTCAAGTGTCAAATTTCAATTCAGAATTTCCTTGTTAGTTTTCCACCTTGAGATCTCTCTAACATTGTCAGTGTTTTTTGTTTGTTTGTTTGTTTGTTTAACTCCCCACTATTATTTTCTGGCTGTCTGTTTTCTTGTACATTGAAAAGTAGCTATTTTGTGAATCTGGGTCCTCCAATGTTGCTGCATATACATTTAGAATAGTTAAGTCTTTTGTTGAATCGAACCCATTATTATGTAGTATCTTTTGTTCATTTTTACACTTGTTGGTTTAAAGTCTGTTTTATCTAAGAATAGTGACCTCTGCTTTTTGTTGTTGTTGTTTGTTTTCCATTTGTGTGGTGATATTCTTCCAACCCTTTACTTTGAGCCTATGGGTGTGTCATTACATGTGAGATGGGTCTCTTGAAGACAGCAGATTGATGTGTCTTTTTTTACATTTTTTTTTTTTATTCTACTTGAAATACTGTGCCTTTTAAATGGGGGCCATTTAAGCTAGTTACAGTCAAGGTTTGTTTATATGTGAGATTTTGATAGTATAATAAACTTATTAGCTCATTGCTTTGTAGTTTCTATTGTCTGCTTCCTTCATAATGTCTGTGGGCTATGTATTTAAGTTTGTTTCTGTAGTAGGAGGTATCTCTATTTTGTTTCCATGTTTAGAACTCCCAAGTATCTCTTGTAAGCCTGGTCTAGTGGTAACAATTTACTTTAGTGCTTTCTGTTTGGAAAAGTCTTTGTTTCTCCATTTCTGAAGCTTAATTTGGTATGCTATGAAATTCATGGTTGGAATTTCTTTTCTTTATTAATGCTAAAAATAAGTCCCTAATCTCTCCTGCCTTATAAGGTTGCTACTGAAAAGTTTGCTGCTAGCCAGATCATGTTCCCTTTGTACGTAATCATTTTTCTCTAGCTATCTTTAAGATTTTTTTCTTCATCATTGACCTTAGACAGTTTGGTGACTAAAGGCTTGGTAATACTCATTTTGTGCAGTATTGCACTAGTGTTATTTTATCTAGTTCCTTGTATCTGGATGTCTATATTTCTAGCAAGACTAGAAACATTTTCTTGAATTCTTCCCTCAAATATGTTTTCCAGGCTGTTTACTCTTTCTCGTTCTCTCTCAGGAATGCCAGTGCATCATAGGTTTAGTCACTTTACATAATCCCACATTTTTCCAAAGATTTTGTTCATTTTTAAATTCCTTTCTCTTTAGTTTTGTCTGCCTAGGTTAATTTGAATGACTGTTCTTAAAGATCGGAAATTTTTTCCTCTGCTTAGTCCAGTCTCTTTATAAGGCTTGCAGTTGCATTTTGAAATTCCTTAAGTGAGTTTTTCAATTCCTGAAGCTCTGATTTATTTTTAAGATGTTATCTTTCTTCATTTCTTGGATTCATTTGGAAGTTTTTTTGTGTTTTGATTTTCAAACGTGTCTTGAAGCTCATTAATCTTCCTTATAATCCATGCTTTGAATTCTTTATCTGTCATTTTTGCCTTTCCATCTTGGTTAGGGACTATCTCTGGAGAGCTACTGTGATCCCTTAGTAGTGTCACTACATTTAGAATTTTTATGGTGCCAGAATTCTTGTGCTGATTCCTTCTCATCTAGAGTGCGGACACTTCTAATTATTGTAATTATTTTCATTAAGTTAGGATTTTATGATATTATCTTTTTTCTTTTCATTTCCATTTTCCCTCTCCATAGGGACTGTGATTATAGACAGTATTTGGTAGCATCTTTTGTCTTTGCTTCTAAATACTTAAGTACTTCATTCAGCAAGTTTTATATAGAGATGTACAGTTTGACCTAAAAGCCAGTAGATGGTACTTAGAGATAAGAGTGGGCTGCAGCCAATGTGGCTAGACAAAGTTATTTTCCCTAACCTAGGTTGTTTGGATCCCAGTAGAAAGGTGAGTCACAGAGGGAGGCTCTCTGCCTTTCTCACGTACTAGAGCTTCACTCATTTATTTCAGCCAGATGCAGTAACAGGGGCTGTTTGCTAGCATTCTCCTCCCCAGGATCTGGGGTGCCCCTCATTATTCTGGTGTATTCTCATTTTCCTCCTTGGATTAAAGCTTAGATAATTAATCTTTTTGCACTATTTTGCTATTTCCAAGTAGCCAAGGCACACTAAAAGCCTTTATTTCCTCATCTTGGAAAATAAAAACAACAACAAAGAGTTGTTTTATTTAAAGGTTCAACAAAACCTGCAAATACTTAGCTAGACAAAGAAAAGAGATGACTCAGATAATTAAAATCAGAAGTGAAAGGGGAGACATTACAACTGATGCCACAGATATAAAAATTATTTTGAGACTACTACAAATGATATATGCCAACAAATTGAATAATTTAGAAAAAAATAAATTCCTAGAAACATACAGTCTACGGAGTACATCATAAATAAATGGAAAAACTGAACATACCAATAACAAGTAAGGAGATTAAATCAATTATCAAACCTTCCAGCAAAGGAAACATCAGGACCAAATAGCTTTGCTGGAGAATTTTACCAAACATTTAAATAAGAATCAGCACAATTCCTCTTGAAACCCTTTCAAATAAATGAATAGAAAGGAATACTTTTAAATTAATTCTATGAGTCCAACATTACCCTGATACTTAAGCCAGACAAAGATACTATTTAAAAATCCAGACTAATAACTTTGGTGAATATTGATGCAAAAGCTTCAAAAGAATAAGAGCAAATCAAATCCAATAGCATATTAAAAGCATTATATACTGTGTCCAAATGGGATTTACTAATGGGATGGCAGGATATTTCAGCATGTGAAAATCAGCAGGTTCAATTTACCACATTAAGAGAAAAAAAGAACAAAAATGACAATACAGAAAACATATTTTTCAAAATTCAATACTCTTTTTGATTAAAAAACACTCAACATACTAGAAATAGAATAAAATTACTTCAAAATAATAAAAGTTATATATGAAAAGCTCATAGCCAACATGATACCCAATGGTAATAATAATAAAAACTTTTTAAGACAAAGAACAAGAAAAAGAAGCACACTCTGGCCACTTGTATTTATCATTGTAGTAGAGGTCCTAGTCAAAGCCATTTAGTAGTAAAAATAAAGAGTAGGCTTAGCCAAATTGGAAAGGAAGAAGTAAAATTATCTATTCTTATAGATGACATGATTTTGTATGTGGAACATCCAAAGTATTTCATGCAAAAATACAGTTAGAAATAATAAATTTTGTAAAGTTGCTTCATATAATATCAATATACAAAATAAATTACATTTACATACACCAGCATAAAGCAATCTGAAAATAATTTTAAAAAACTGATTTAGAATAGCATCAAAAATAATAAAATAATGAGGAATAAAATTGAGCGGGTGAGAGATTTGTGTACTGAAAACTATAAACAATGCTGAAAGAAATTAAAGAATGAAAAAAAAGAATAAAAAGATATCTTGTGTTTATAGATTAATAACATTGTTAAAATGTCCATATTACCTAAAGCAATCTACAGATTCAGTGCAATCCATATCAAAATCCCAATGGCAGTTTTGGCAGAAATAGGACAAACATCCAAAACTTTATATGGAATCTTCGGGAACTCTACCTAGAAGTAACAATCTTGAGAAAGAGCAAAGCTTCCGGCCCCCACACTGCCTGGCTTAAAATATATTGCAAAGTGATAGCCATTATAATAGTATGATGCTGGCATAAAGATCATCCATCAGTGGAAAAGGTTAGAGAGCCCGAAACTTAACCTTCACTCATATGGTCAAATGATTTTTGACAAAGGTGCTACAATGACGCAATTGGGAAAGGATAGTCTCGTTAACAAATGGTGTTAAGGAAACTAGATATACACAATGGAAAAGAATGCAGATATACCTTTATCTTACTCTGTATATACAAATTAAAAATGAATTAAAGGCCTAAATGTAAGACCTGAACTATAAAACTCCTATGAGAAAACAAAGGGAAAATAATTTATGACATTAGAATGGGTGATGATTTTTTTTGGATATGATACCAAAAGCACAAACAAAAGCAGAAAAAGACAAATGTGATTGTATCAAATTTTAAAACTTCTGCATAGCAAATGAAACAAGAGAGTTAAAAGGATAATCATAAAATAGAAGAAAATATTTGCAAACCATATATCAGATACAGGGTTAATGTCTATTATATATAAGAAACACTCACAAATCAATAACAAAAACTCAAAAATTACTAGACATTTATTTAAAGAAGATAAACAGTCAACAGGCATATCAAAAGATGTGCAACATCACTAATCATTATAAAAATGCAAATCAAAACAACCAAGAGATCCTACCTCACATTATCAGGATGCCCTCTATAATAAAAAGGGAAAAAAATTGTGGAAAAGATATGGAGATATTGCATCCCTTGTGCACTGCTGACGTCATTGTAAAATGGTGTAGCTACTATGCAAAAAGTGTATGGAGATTCCTTAGAAGATTACCATATCAAGATAACTACCATATTACTCAGCAATCCTATTTCTGGGTATACCTCCAAAATAATTGAATACAGAATCTCAAAGAAATATTTGCATGGCCACATTCATTGCAGTGTTATTCATAATTGCCAAGGTTTAGAAACAAAGCAAATGTCCATCTGAGAATAAATAGATGAAGAAAATATGGCATATACATTCAATGGAATATTACTTAGCTTTAAAAGAAGGAAATGCTGATAGATGATACAATATGGAAGAAACTTGAAGACATTAAGTGAAATAAATCAATGACAAAATGACAAATGTTGCAGGATTCTACTTATATGAGACATCTGAGGTAATTAAACTCAAAGATAGAAAATAGAATACCAATTGCCAGGAGTGTGTAAAAGGGGAAAATAGGGTGTTGTCCAATGGATACAGAATTTCAATCGTGCAAGATGAAAGAGTTCTAGAGATCTGTTTTCAACAATGAGTATATAGTTAACAATACTATAAACTTAACATTTTTTAAGAGGGAAAGTTTAGGTTATATATATTTACCACAATAAGATAGAATGTATATGTATATGTTATATATTTTTACCACAATGAAAAGTATGTATGTTTGTGCATATATACACACATATACACATATATATGAATACATACATTTATGTGTGTATAATATACAATGTACTTATAAATGAATATATATGCTATATCAGATACATGAAAATATAATATACATATATTGATGTATATTCATATGTATGATATATAAATATATGAAATATATATGATGTAACAATATGTGATATACGATATATATCATAAGTAATATATCACATATATCACTTATATCAATATATAACTATAATTATGAAGTTCTAGTCTGTGAACATTGGATACTTACAATTTCAATCTTGGGCTTTGGTTTCATTCCATAATGGAGGAAAATAATCTGCTCTGAAAAATTCCCTCTTACCCAAGCTCAAACCAGCATTCCATTTTTGTCACAACTGAACATTAGGTAAAATCAGAAATAGAACTATTTGCTTTTTAAATTCATGTTATACTTATATATGTATTCTCCTGTTCTTTGTTACTTATTAAAACTTTTAAATGATTTTATTTTTTATTTTCTAATGAATTAACATCTCATTTAAACTATCTTTTCTTCTTTCCTTAGTTTTCAGTGAATTAATACTGCATTTTTCGATTTAATAATTTATAGCTCTGAATTTTACACATAAGCACCACTCTATTATTTGATATGTAATTCTGAAATTGTCCATGTGTTCTAAGAAGGATATAATCAGAACTTTGGCCCAAATGATTGAGGGTAACATTTATCGATTACCTGTTAAATCGATAATTTAACAATTATCAATTATCAACAATATTCGTCACGATATACAAGGTTGTATTATTTAGCTTGTATTCTGCCTTTTGAACTTTGCTAAAAATTTATGCCCTCATCATGCCCTCAGGCAGAAAAGGAGAACCAATAAATATTTTCAGTTGTGCATATCCCAAGTACTCTATCCATATTTTTCTGTCAAAATTTTGTCAAGAGTGATTGTTTCCTCTCTCACATATATTTATTTGCTTATTTGTTTATGTTAAGTAGTAAATTTGATGAGATGAGAATGATCCAGTAGCTGGGAAGGGTTGATGTATTGCAGAAAGCAACAAGGTCACTAGGAGTTATGAAGAAAAGTAAAAGTCAAAAAAAATGGATTAACTTGGGCAGAGGCTAAGACATATCCCATTGTGTAAAATGAAATAGTACATTATTGTGTTGAAAACGGATATTTGTTGGTATTGTTGTTGTTATTGGCAGGAAGTTGATAGCATTTCTGTATAATGGCTGCTGGTTTTAACAGAAAGTACAACTTAATCTCTGGAACTAAAGGGAAGTTTTTCACTGGATTCATTAAATCAAAATTTCTTATAGTAGTTTTCACAAGTCTATAATTTTTACTCATTCTTTCTTTCCAGTTCTAATTAATTATTTAATGATATACATTCTCTGGTCCAGTTACAAAGCACACTTTGTAAGGTGGGGCTTATAATGTGGTTACAACTTCATACCTTACGATATCCTCTTTCTTCTGCTGGAAACACTTTCTCATATCTTCAAAAGGCTAACTCCTGTTCACACTTCAAGACATGACTCAGTTTCCTCCTGTTACAGAAACCCTTTTATAACATTCCCAAGCAAAATTTTATTTTGTCCTATTATTATGCTTTCATAACACAGTGTATTTTCCTCTACTGTGACATTTTTAGGTTTCTTTTTTTTTTACTCTTCTGTTTTCTCTATTAAATACAAATTCTTTGAAGTCATAGTCCTTGAAGAATTTGAATCTCTAGTGTCAAGTATGTAGTCAACATCCAATGAATATTTGTTGAATAAATAAATTAGTAGATTAATCTGTACCTAAGACTGAATTAGTGTGTAGTTAACACACCTGCATAAAGGTATATATGAACAAAAAAAAACTCAAGAGAATAAATCAAAGTGATTATAGAATAGATATGCTCATAGACTAAAAATGTTATTTTAGAGCAATAAATATAAAAATATAAAAATGTAAATAGGATCAGTGTGAAGTCTCATCTCATAAAATAGATAAAGTGAATGTGAGCCTAAACTTGGTTCAGTAAGTCTCAGCGCACAAAAATAGCAACCTAGTCTCTGCTTCCACCAATCTCTATCAACATCCATACATGCACACTTTAGAAGCATGAAGGAGACACTTTTTGGAACAGACAAAATTGTCAATTAGTTTATGGAACTAATTAACCCTAGAGTTTCATAGAGATGATATACAGGTAGTTTAAATAAGGGTTGCTCATACTCTCTGGAAGTATGAGCAATATTGTAACAGTGATTGTTAACAGTAATTTATAACCATAATAATGATAATAGAGTGAATTATAAGACTAATTATAAAGATGACTACTTTAATAATTAAGTACACAGCAAAAGGAGTTCACAAAATGAAAGTTCATAGAGTTAGTGTCTGGAAACCTGAATCTCATACGTATGAAGATATGACTGCAGGAATCTCACTATTTCCTCCAGGTCTCAGTAATTGTAAGATTAACCAACTTCTTCCAAGATCAAATGGTCTTTGCCTTGAAAGACTACTAATAACATAATAAATTATACAAATGACTTTCTTTAAGCAAATTACTCTCAGTAAATTCTTACATTATGGTTAAGATAATTAGCAATCAAAACTCTTAGGGGAGTGCCATCAAAATATTTATGAAAAGAGAATCAACTTACCAATTTATTATCACAAGAACTTGCCACTGTGAAATGCAGTATCTAGGATCAAATCTACAGATAAAGCATATTGGACAATTTTGTTAACTGCTGTATCTCTACCCTATTAAGGATAACTGGCTCATATCAGGCACATTTTGTTTGATACAGGGTGCCTCTCTGTCGCCTAGGTTGAATACTATGGCACAATCACAGCTCACTACAGCCTTGACCTCCAAAGCTCAAGAGATTTGTCCACTTAAGTCTCCAAAGTAACTGGGATTATAGGCCTGCACTACCATACCCAACTGCCGCCGCCGCCGCCTCCTCCTCCTCCTCCTCCTCCTCCTCCTCCTCCTCCTCCTCCTCCTCCTCCTCCTCCTCCTCCTCCTCTTCTTCTTCTTCTTCTTCTTCTTCTTCTTCTTCTTCTTCTTCTTCTTCTTCTTCTTCTTCTTCTTCTTCTTCTTCTTCTTCTTCCTTCTTCTTCTCCTTCTTCTCCTTCTCCTTCTTCTTCTTTCTTCTTCTTTCTTCTTCCTCCTCCTCCTTCTTCTTTCTTCTTCTTCTTCCTCCTCCTCCTCCTCCTCCTCCTCCTTCTTTATTATTATTATTATTATTATTATTATTATTTGTAGAGACAGGGATCTTTATGTTGCCCAGACTGGCCTTGAATCCCTGGGCTCAAGTGATCCTCCTGCCTTGGCCTACCAAAGTACTGGGATTACACCGTGAGCCACTGTGCCTGGCCTTCATACCAAGCAGTCGACATGAAGTGCAATTGTGATGTGAAAGTCAGAATAAACATCTGAATATGAAATTTTGTGTGAGAATAATTCTACGTTGAGGCTGAAAGCTGTATGGTAAGAAATAGTTACATAGTTACATATACAGTACAAAAAAATTCTAATCAGAGAAATTATGCACACAGATACCTTGAGGGAAGAAAGTGCTTGGAAGGTTTATGTAATTAAATAAAAACATGTATAGCTGGATTACAGACATCAAGAACATATTGGGCTGAGGAGGTATCCTGGAGACTTGTCCTGGAGGGTCTTTTGAATCATAATAATAATTTTGTGTTTTACTCTGAGAGTTTGGGAAATTTGCAAATCATTTTAATCAAGAAATGGCACTACGTTTGAAACAGGAAGTGCTCAAGCGCACAATTTTGAAATTCAACAATTATATTACAAAGTTTAAAAATATGTTTAGATGCTAAACATTATAATAACTAAAACACTAATATAACTCAACACGTAATTTTAGTTAATGTAAAATATATTGAAGACATCAAACAATCAGTGCAGACTTCTGGAATGTGAATTATCTGATGAATTTAAGTCAGAGTTGAAATTTAAATTTGAAGTGTCTCCTCTAAAAGTTTATTTACTGCAAAGTCCACCAAAGTAAGTGATAATTTACATTACAGTTTATAGTATAAATGAATACTATATCAAAAACAAAAAATCAAATATAAATAGTAGCTATTCCACCAATTTGTGCGTTAAGTCCTAGCAGTGTAAGAGTTATTTTCCCCATATTCCATCTACTTGTATAATTACCATTTATTTTTGAAATGCATTTTTGTTGACTTTAAAAACACAAGAAAATTACCTATTTTTAAACAGAATCACATCAATATTAAAGAAAATGTATTGCCATAATTCTAGCTTTTAGCAAACCATTATAAGCATTTAATAAAATTTTCCTAATATAAAACACGGTCAAATTTGCTCAGAAAAAAACTGTTGAACCGTGTGTCTAATTTTGGTCTAGCACTGAAGAGTCTCACATGGCAGTCTATACACTTTTAAATTAAATCACATCATTTCATTACAGACCTCTTCATGAAGCAGAGCACCCAAAGTCAGAAGCTTCAACATTTAAGCTGACTGGGATTTAAATTTTGATATGAGATGTTACTTAGTCTCTGAGTCTCAGTTTTTTCATCTGAAAAATAGAGTCAGCAATATTTCAATAATAGGCTCTTTGTATCTCAAGAAGAAAATTGTTATATATTTTTAATATATAATTTACCTATTATACAACAGTGCTTAATAAATGGTCAGTATTAGAAAAGATATTTGACTTCTTAATTTTTTTAACATTTCCTGAAAAATTCAATAAATTATAGAAAATAATACTCAAATTCTCTTCATACTAATTGAGTGTTCTTTTCATATTTTTTCAGTTCATATATGTACTTTTTTGTTTATGATTTCCATGTGTAAACATCTTGCTTTCCTACTGAAATAATGAACTTGTCAAATGAAAGGTTTCTTTTATTTAACAGTAAGAACAGGGAAATTTTATTAAAAAATCTTCCTAATATTAGGAATCACAGTTAACAGCATGCAGCATGTCCATAAATATATTGTTTACAAGAAAAAAATACAAAGTATAAAGTTAAGTTATTAAAATATGCCTTTTTGTCTTGGTTTTCAACTTTAAACTGTAGTTGTAATGATTATTTTTCAGTAATTATTTTAAACTAGTTGATTAAGTTTTCTAATAATTTCAAATATCTTATATAATTATCTGATCATCAAAACCAGCATTTGAAGTAAAGAAGCAGATATTGTCAACTATTTTCTAAAGAGAGAATGAGTCAGTTTAAAATATTTATAACTGGCCTGTGTTCAAACAGCTGGCAATGTGTCATAGTCATATTTTTTAATCTACAAGTCAAATGTGCTATAAAAATGCCATATCATCTTACATATCAAATGAATATACTAATAAGTTAATATAAATAAAATTGAAAAATGTAAACTAGATACCAATGCTAAAAAAGAGGTTCCATTGAAATACTTGCGGGAAGAAGTTTAAATCACTCATCTAGTAAATGACGTATTTCATCACTGATCCAAGTTAAAAATGAGGAAGTGTCTATAATTTTTTTTCTATTTCCAAAGTATTTTGAGAAGCTTGGTTTTTTCTATTCAGTTTTCTATCTCCAAAGCATCTTGTAGTCTAGTGGAAATCTTGTACTCTTTTTTCGACTAGAATGAGACAGGATTGAGGACCACAGACCTGAGATTATTTAAAAAATAATTCATATAGGAAGAAAGGAATACAATAAGCATCTGATAATATGTAACAGCAAACCTTTTGGACAAGGAGGGATTTCAGGTGATGGGAACTGAAAAAAACAGGATAGAAGAGTGGACATTGAAATTTGACTCAAATATAGAGAGAAGAGTTCCATAGAACATGAGAAGACAAATCTATATCTCAATTTAGAATGTTAGTCTCTCATTTACTGTATGAAAATGTTTGTTGCTTGTCGTAAATAGAATAACAGTCCCCCCAAAATGCCCATGTGTTAATCTGTAGAACCTGCGAATTTATATTTAATTAATTAATATTTAATATTTAATAATCATTACATGGTAGAAAGTAGGCCAAACTTAATCACATGATTACGCAGAGAACCTTTCCAGGCCAGGTCTAAGAGGGAGGCATGACTATATGGAAGAGGGGTCAGAGAGATGCAATATCGCAGGTTTTAAAGATGGAGGAAGAGGTCGGCCAAAACATGTGAATGGTCTTTAGTTGTTGTAAGAAGAAAGGAAAGAGATTGCCACCTGGAACCTCTGGAATGCTCTGCAGCCCATGAACATCATAATTTTAGCACAGGGAGAACTATGTTATTCTTCTAACTTCCAGAACTATAAGATTAAATTTGTGTTATTTAAGCCAATAAGATTTGTTAATTTTTTATGACACCAATAGGAAACTAATACAAGCCACTCTCTCTTCATTCAGACTGCATCGTAGTCTCTCATTATTACCAGTAGAGGGTCTTGACCATGAGTAGTCCCCCTCTTGGCATTTTGAATAAAGAATTGGGCAAAACACATAGAAAAGCAATGAAAGAATGAAACAACAAAAACACAGACTTATGAAAATGAATGTACACTCCACAGAGAGACAGACTCGAACAAATGGCTCAAGACCACTGGTTTCAGAATACTTTCTAGAGGTTTTCCATTGGTTACTTGGTTACACCTTATCTAAATGAGGGAGTGGCCCACAACCAGTCTGGTTGCAGGAGACTACCAATCAGAGGCTGAAATGAAGCTACAAATTTACACATGAAGACTTGGCCTATGACCAGTCTGATTGGTTGTGGGAGGGGACCAGAGATACTTTTCATTTTTCATCTGCAACACAGTGCAAAGGGAGTTACTCTGATCATTTTGTTACTTGGTTGTGGAGAAGTGGGATTTTCCTTTACTCTGATCCTTTTGTTATTTGGTTGTGGAGAGGTGGGATTTTCCCTTACTCTGATCCTTTTGTTACTTGGTTGTGGAGAGGTGGGATTTTCCTTTTGAAAAGTCAGCATATGGGCCTTAGGTTCCCTTCCTCCAGACCCTATTCTCCTGCCTCATTATCACCCATAGCAGTGGTTCTTAACCACTTTCAGGTTCTCTCCCCTTGGATAATGTGCAGAAAGTTCCAGATTCAAAATGGTATGTATCCACTACTTTACAGAGAATACAGATGCCAGTACAAGAATCCTGTCCTATCATGAAAGACAGTCTAGACAAGCAGTGTTGTAAGATACTCAAATGAAGGTTAGAGAAGAGAGATATAACACCAATGAAAATAATATACATAATAAAAATGGACAAAATGTTCATCAGTTAGCACTGGGGCAAATTGTCAAAAGGACCATATGAATAGATTAAATTGTGTAAGCTTTAAAAAGAGAAACACAAGTGTTCTGAAAAGGTAAGGTACTTTTGGCAATTGAATCTACCATTACATGAAGACATCTTTATAATGAATTTAAAAAGCAGATTACTGTAGACCGTTAATGTGAGGGTCAGCTTCTAAAACACACATGATTATTCACAAATATATTGTAATCTATATACCACAATGAGTTGTGGTATTTATGGTTCTACACTGTCATTAAGAACTTTGGTATTGCAGAACCATAAAGACCCTAGATCATAAGCACATGTGTTTTACTTCTCTTAAAGTCCAGAAAAGTTGGACTTCAGTTGTTATTAGGTGTAATTGCTTTAAACAGGAATAATGGAAAATTGTTTCTATCAATAGAGAGACAAACTGTACTGACATTTCAAATGTCATTAGTGCTTAATTTATCAGAAGTCATTCTTTACACTGCTTACAATGATTTATGAATTGTATAAGAAATTTAAATCGCAATTTTCCACTTTTTTACATGTAAATAATTTCTATAGAATTTCTGTTATCTGCTGAGATATATGTCTTCTATAAATTAGTCGCTGAAAGTTTATGCTTTGAAATCATTTCTCATGGTTTTATTCTCTACAAATGAAAGTATACTCTTTGCTAAATCATTTATTTTCATTTTCTAACATTAATATAAATCTTCTTAAGAGGTATGTTGAGGAAATAAGTGCCTTCTCCTGAGAATTCTGAAGTCAGCAAAGCAATAGTGTATTTTAAACTTTGAATAAATCAATTTTCAATTAATATATTTGAATATTATTTCAGATAATGGTACCTCATATTTTACTTCACATTACAAAGTAGATCTTGAGTATACTTAAGGGATACTAGAAAGTAAAAATCACTCATGCAAGTAACATTTTGCTTAAGTTTAATATAAAAGTCACTGAACTTAGAATAGTAGAAAAACTGGCAATGAGATCTCTTTGATGTGATAATACAATGTTGGGACAAAAACATTTGCCTGATTAGATTTTCAAAGATTAGAAAGTGAAGAAAGATTTAAATTTCATATACTCATTGGTTTAGAAAACCTGGAGGAAGCAATGTCTTTCATGTTTAAATTCTAAGTTTAAATTACCAAAATGTTTCATATGAAGATGAAGATAATTGGAGAATTTCTGCCTGTGCTCTTGAAACTCAGATAGTATTTCTTTTGCCATTTGATTTTTTTTTTTACATTTTCATTGGTATATAGGTATATTTTCACCAGACTTTGTGACTTTTGTTGTATTTTTTCAACAGATTTAAGTAAAAAGATTAACTAGTGTTCTACAGGAAAATTAATAAAAATAACTGGCAATTTTTGTACTATTTTGTTGAAGATAACTATTAAATTTAGAGAAGTAGCCTTATTTTTGACTTATTTTTCTTTCTAATCTCAGTCAGCAAGGATGTGTTTGACAGATACTTATGAGAACAGGAGTCTTCTAAATGGTTTAAGTAATTTTTCACCCCCAATAAAGATTGGGCATCAGCTTTAGTGAGTGATTCCTAAGTAAATAAGTATTTACTAACAGATATACACAAAGACAGTATAATGAAATTCATGTTTTTTTCTTTGGGTAGTACAGCCAATGCAATTTAATGATAGAAGAGAAATATTTAATGTTAGGAAAAGCTCATGGACTTACCTTTATAGGAATAGTCAACTTCTCCATTTGTATCACTAGTTTACTTATGTACTGTGACTACCACAGAGACGGTCTACAGTAGAAGGATTTTTCTGCTTCAACAGCCATTTATCCTCAGATACATGCCTGAATTCACTCAACAAATACCAAGTGCTGGCCACTGAAGGCAATGAACGGAAGTGTTCTAAAGAATAGGTATTTGGTTGACTTGAGGTTGTTCATTTATTGAACCAACAACCCTAGCAGGCTGAGCCTATCAGCATTCAGAACCAAGAAAGTAGACAAGACAGTGTTATGTAAGTCACTAGGTTTTTGGTCTTAAAACTATTTTGCTATGCAGTAATAAAGGAAATATACATTTTAATGTATGTTGTGACCCTTCTATTAGCAAATATCTAAAGTGTTAATGAAATTATTTTACTTCGTGAATTTTCAGGTAACTACGTAGTCTGTACTTGAATAGGTAAGTATTCAGCATTCTTATCTGTGACAAACTGAACTCTAAACAATGAACTCTGAGCAAATAAATAATGATGCCTTTCTCCCTTTCCTTCAGGTATGCAGGAAATATTAGAATGAATTAGCTTTGATGTCCATATTCCTAGCTACCTTCTAAGACACAATCTCGTGTTTTATGAGTGAAGAATAGATGAGACTGGTTAAGACCAGCTTTTGCAGAGTGAGGAGATAGGTCCTACTACATCCCCAAGAAAAGGCACCGCAGGGAATCCTGAGTGCCCGAGATTAACCAGAGGTAATTAACTTCCAGAAAATTATGCTGAGTAGTAAAAAACCAATCCCAAATGATTGCAATCTGTATAATTCCATGTACACAGTATTTTCAGAAGATGACAGGTTTATAGAACTAAAGAACAATTGCCTGGGATTACTACATAGGGGTGTATGTGAGATCAAAGTGGATGTGGCTATAAAAGGGCCACATGAGGGACACTTGTGGTGATGCCCTTAACACTAGAGAAAGAAAAAGAAAAGGAAAGTAAGTATACTTCAGAGTTTCAAATAGGACAATGTTTTAAATAAATCCAGAGAAAAAAGACAAAAACTATTACTGTTCATGACTGGAGTTAGGTATGTTTTCAAACTGAAGCCAGTTGCAGTTTATCTGAGTGTATAACAGTGTAGACCTTTAATATTTGGTATGTGTTGTTATATGATCTAAGAGTTACTTTTAAATTATATTATTGGCTTTGAGATAATTGGAGGCTTATATACTGCTGTTAGCTAAAAATACAGTAAGATCCTATGTACCATTAACCAATTTTTTAAGTGGCAACAGCTTGCAAAACTATAGTACAGGAGCATAATTATATGCAGAATATGTCCATCACCACAAGGGTTCCTCCTGTGGCCCTATGACAGCCACAGCAACTTCAATCTCACCTATAACTCAAGTGCAGTAACCCTAGGCAGTTTTTCTTCATATCAGTAATTTCGTCATTTCAAAAGTGTTGTGTAAATGGAATTACATAGTACAAATCTTTTGGAATTGACTCTTTATTCACTCAGCATAATTCTCTGGAGACTTAGCCAAGCTGTTGCCTGCATCAATGATGAAATGTCTTTTTTTTTGCTAGTAGTAGTCCATAGTGTGGATATACCATGGTTTGTTTAGGAGTTTACCTGTTGAAGGACATCTGGAATGTTCCTGTTTTATTTGACTATTACAAATAAAGCTGCTATAAACATTTATATACAAGTTTTGTGTAAACACAAATTCTCACCACTCTGGGATGAATGTCTAGGAATACAATTGATAGTGGATATCATAGTCCAAGGTTTACACTTTCAAGAAACTGTCAAAGTGTTTTACAGAGTGACTATATCATTTTGCATTCCCATCAACAATGTATGTGTGATCCAGTTGCCCACATGCTCACCAGAATTAGTGTAGTCACAATTTTTTACTTTAGCCATTCTGATAAATGTGTAATGATATGGCCTTATAGTTTTAATTTGCATTTCACTAATGGCTAGTGATGTTGAACACCTTTTCATGTGCTTATGTATAGCCTCTTTGTGAAAATGTCACTATACTCTTTGTACATTTTCTGATCAGATTATTTCTTTACTACTAGAATTTTTCTTCTTTCTGTGTTCTAGCCATTAGTTCTTTGTCAGATATGTTATTTGCCATTATTTCACTGTAATCTGTACCTTGTATATTGTTCTCTTAACAGTGTCTTGGGCAGAGAAAAAGTTTTAATTGAATGAAATCAAATTTAACAAGTTTGCTTTCTAAGGATTATACTTTTGATTATGAAATATAAGAACGCTTTGCCTAGCATTAGTTCCTAAAGATTTACTCCCTTTTTCCAAAAGTTTCATGGTTCTTTATTTTTCCTTCATTTGTTGAAAAGGCTACCTTTCCTACATTGATTGATTTTTGTGCCTTTGTAAGAAATCAGCTGGATATATTTGCGTGGATATTTTTCTGGGTCAATTTCATTGAACTTCCCAAAGAAATAATTTTATTTTATTTTTTTAATCTATCATTTTCTTATTTTTCAATTTCATGCATTTCTGCTCTTTGATACTTCCTTCTTCATGCTTGCTTTGGATTTATTTTTTACTCATTTTTCAAGTTTCTTGGGTTGCTTAAATTACTGATATGAGAGTTTTAATCTTATCTAATACATGCAGATAGTGCCATAAATATGTCTCTTAACACTGCCTTAATTGCTTTCCACAAATTTTATATATTGTATCTTTATGTTCATTTACTTATATATGGTTTATTTCTTTTGTGTTTTTCTCTTTGGCCTATAGATTATTTAGGAATGTTGTTTAATTTTAAGTATTTTAAGAGTTCCCTGTTGTTGATTTTTAGTTTGATTTCTTTGTAGTGAGGGAATACACTCTATATAATTTGACGTCCTTTAAATGTATTGAGATTTGTTTTATGGCCCAGGATATAGTTTTTGTTTTCTTTCTTTTTTTTTTTTTTTTTTTTTTGGTATATGTTTGTGAGCCCTTGAAAATGATGAACTTTTTGCCATTTTTGGTGAATATTCTATAGATGTTCATTAGGTACTCTTGGTTGATGGTGTTCCTGACTCCTTTTATTGTCATGGCTGAATTTCTGTCTAGTTAATTTATTAATTGCTGAAAGAAGGGTATTGAAACCTGCAGCTACTATTGTGAATTTGTCTAATTTCTTTCAAGTTCTATTTTTGTGTCACATATTTTGCAACTCTGTTGTTTGTTGCATACATGTATAAGGTTACTGTATGCTCTTGACAGGTTCATGCTTTTATTGTTATGATATATCCCTCTCTGATAATTTTCTTTCTTTTGTAGTCTTCTTTATCTGATGTTAATATAGGCTCTCTGGCTTTCTTTTGATTAATGTTTTCATGGCATGCCTTTTCAATCCTTTAACTTCCAACCTGCCTCCTTTTTTGTATTTGTAGTGAGATTCTTTTAGGCAACATAACATTAAGTGCAGTCTTATTTTTTAGTTCATTCTCCCTATTTTTGTGTTTTAGTTGGTTTATTTAGACTATTTACATCTAAAGTAATTATTGATTTATTTGGGCTAACTCCACCATTCAATTTTGGCATTTGTTTGTTTACTCTGGTTTTTGTTTCTCTATTTTGTTTGTTGGCTTGCCTTCCTGTATGTTACCCAAATCAAGCTTCACAATTCCATTTCGACATATCTATAGTGTTTTGGAATATCTTTTATGATGGCTACTTAAAATATTTCTAACATCTCTGTCACATCATTTTTGACATGTTTTGACTATCTTTTTACACTCACCTTGACATCTTCCTGCTTCTTGATGTGGCAAATACTTTTCCATTGAAACCTGAACATTTTGAGCACTGTGAGAGACTCGGATCACATGCAAACTTTCTGTCTTACCTGACTTTTTTGTTACCATCTGACAAAGGAAAAAGTGAGCTACTTTCTTACTGCCAAATGAGGGTAGAGGTTCAGACTTCCTGCTTGATCCCTATTATTAATGAGGTCTGTAGTTCCTTTTCTCTGCTAGGTGGTTGTAGGGAGTGCTAGTTCCCACTAGGTCTTACTGATACCGCCCTGGCTGGGAGGGTAGGAGGCATGACTTCTTCCTAATTCCCATGTTGCCTTCACTACCACCACAGGGGAGTGGGAGTGTATTATTCTGTTTTCACGCTGCTGATAAAGACATACCCAAGACTGGGCATTTACAAAAGAAAGACGTTTTTGGACTTAACAGTTCCACGTGACTGGGGAGGCCTCACAATTATGGCTGAAGGCAAGAAGGAGCAAGTCACATCTTACATGGATGGCAGCATTCAAAGAGAGAGCTTGATCAGAGAAACTCCTGCTTCAAAACTATCATATTTCATGATACTCATTCACTATCATGAGAACAGCATGAGAAATGAAACTCCTCTATGGTTCTATCATCTCCCACCAGGTCAATCCCGCAACACGTGGGAATTATGGGACCTACGAGATGAGATTTGGGTGGGGACACAGAGTCATACCATATCAGGTAGCGACCTCATCACTGTTAAATTGAGGTGAGAGTCTGACCTTTCAATTCAGCCTCCTCTTACATCACTGCCACGGGAAGAGAAAAAGGCACCTATGTTACCGCCTGGCGGGAATGGAAATGCAGGTTCCTCATGTGGTCTCTGATGACACTGCAGGGTGGGGCCTTATTACTGCTCGGCAGGAATGAAAGTCCATGCTCCCCACACAGTCTTCACTGATACACCATGACGACAGGTCTTTGGGGTGCCTTTTTACAGTCTCGTGAGGGTGTAAATTTAGTCTCTCTGATCAGCATTTGCTGTTGGGGTAGCAGTGGGACTACCATTTGTTTTTTGTAGTGTTTAGCTGGCTTAGGGCCATTATTTCTAAGTGTTTCATGCCCTCCTAGGCTACTCCCTTTCTGGTCTTTTGGCTAGAGAGAACAGGGATTGTGTATTTGTGTGTGTGCGTGTGTATGTGTACGTGTGCACACATGTGCCCTAAAGTGTTTTCAGGTTATTGGCTTATCTGGCACCAAATCTGGGTCATGTGAGGCAAAGAGAAAACCCAGCAAACGCACCACCATTATTCCTGGGGTTCTGAGATCCCTAGTCAGTCTTTATCTTTCCTCTCTACCTCAGAATTCTTATATATTGGTTTTATATATAATGTCCAGGATTTCTAGCTGTAGTTACCTAGAAGTATGGAAAAAACTATGTATTCTTCATCTTTCTATAAGCAAAAGTCTATATAATTTAAACGTTCTGACATAGACATTGAAATACTCTTTTTTTTTTTTTTTAGCTAGATTAAACAATATGCTCTGGACAATTAGTTGTTCTAATCAGTAATTTGTACTCCAAAGGTAGTAATTTAATAAAATGATCACACTGTAAGGGCAGCTACTATAAGTAGTTCAGCCATCATTATCTCTGGCAAAGAAAACGTCTCAATTTATTCATGAGCATGCTGCCCAAGGTTGTGGGAACCCACCTCTTGCATTAGTGTGACCTGAGTGTGAGAAATGGAGTCAAAGGAGATCATATTTGAACTTTAAGGTTTAATGACTGCCCTATTGGATTAAGAACTTGCATGGGGCTTGTAGAACCTTTGTTTTGGCCAATTTCTCCCATTTGGAATGGGTGCATTTATCTAATGCTTGCAGCCCCATTATATCTCAGAAGTAACTAACTTGCACTTGATTTTACAGGCTTATAGGGAGAAGGGACTTACCTTGTTTCAGCTGAAAATATGGACTTGGACTTTTGGATTAATCCTCAAATGAGTTAAGACTGAGAAACTGTAGGGAAGGCATAATTGTGTTTCGAAATGTGAGAAAGATGGGATTTGACAGGGGCTGCAGGTGAAATGGTATGGTCTGGTTCTGTGTCCCCACACAAATCTCATTTGAATTGTAATCTGAATTGTCATCACCATGTATGGGGGAGGAACCTCGTGGGAGGTGATTAGATCATGGTGGCAGTTCTTCATGCTGTTCTCATCATAGCTCACATGAGATCTGACAGTTTGATAAGGGGCTTTCTCCACTTCTTTCTGCACTTCTCTCTGCACTTCTCACTTCTGCTGCATTGTGAAGAAGGTGCCTTGCTTCCCTTTCACCTGCTGCCATGATAGTAAGTTTCCTGAGGCCTTCCCATCTATGTTGAATTGTGAGTCAATTAAACCTCTTTCCTTTATAAATTACCCAGTCTCAGGTATTTTTTAATAGCAATGTGAGAACATACTAATGCATATAATTTGGCACCAAGCTAGTGGGGCATTGATATAAGATACCTAGAATGTGTAACGACTTTGTAACTGGGTAACGGGCAGAGGGCGGAACAGTTTCAAGGACTCAGAAGAAGACAGGAAGATGTGGAAAAGATTGGAACTTCCTAGAGAATTTTTGAATGGCTTTGACCAAAATGCCAATAGTGATATGGATGTAAGAGTCATGGAGTCAAATGAAGTCCAGGTTGGGGTGGTCTCAGATGCAGTTGATAAACTTGTTGGGAGCTGGAATAAAGCTGTTTCTTGCTATGCTTTAGCAATTAGCAAAGAGACTGGCAATGTTTTGCTTCTACCCTAGAGATCTGTGGAATGTTGAACTTGAGAGAGATGATTTAGGGTATCTGGCAGAAGAAATTTCTAAGCAGCAAAACACTGAAGAGGTGACAGAGCCTAAAAGTTTGAAAAATCGTCAGTCTGACAATGCAGTAGAAAAGAAAAACCCATTTTCTGGGGAGAAGATCAAGCCAGCTTCAGAAATTTGCATAAATAACAAGGAGTCAAATACTAATCACCAAGACAATGGGGAGAATATCTCCAAGGGAAGTCAAAGACCTTTGCGGCAGCCCCTCAGATCACAGGCCTGGAGGCCTAGGAGGGAAAAAATGTTTCATGGGTAAGGTCCGGGACCCCCTGCTGTGTGCAGCCTTGGACTTCATGTCATATGTCCCACTTCAGTTATGGCTAAAAGGGGCCAAGGTACAGTTCAGGCCCTAGCTTCAGAGGGTTTAAGCCTTGGCAGCTTCGTAGTGCTGTACACCCATTCCTGTGGGTGTACAGAAGACAAGGATTTAGGTTTGGAAACCTGGGCCTAGATACCAGAGTATATATGGAAATGCCTAGATGTCTAGGCAGAAGTCTGCTTCAGGGATGGAGTCCTCAACGAGAACCTCTGCTAGAATAACATGTAAGGGAAGGACACTTGGCACAGAGTCCCCACTGGTGCACTGTCTAGTGCAGTTGTGAGAAGAGGGCCACCATCTTCCAGACTGCAAAATGGTACGTCCACTGAGAGTTTGCACTATGAACCTGGATTTGCAGGCATTCAATGCCAGCCCATGAAAGCAGCCAGAAGGGGGGCTATATCATGCAAAGCCACAAAGACAGAGCTGCCCAAGGCCATGGGAACCCACCTCTTACATCAGCATGACCTGGATCTGAGACACAGAGTCAAAGGAGATCATTTTGGAATTTTAAGGTTTAAATGACTGCCCTATTGGATTATGAATTGCATGGGGACTGTAGCCTCTTTGTTTTGGCCAATTTATCCCATTTGAGATTGGTACATTTATCCAATTCCTGCACCCCCATTATATCTTGGAAGTAATTAACTTGCTTTTAAAAGGCTGATAGGTGGAAGGGTCTTGCCTTGTCTCAGATAATACAGTGGACTTAACCTTTTGGTTAATGCTGAAATTAATTAAGTTTGGGGAACTGTTGGGAAGGTACAATTGTGTTTGAAATGTGAGAAACATGAGAGTTGAAAGGAACCAGGGGCAGAATGATGTGGTCTGGCTCTGTGTCCCCACCAAATCTCATCTTTAATTGTTACCTGAATTGTAATCCCCATGTGTTGGGGGAAGGACTTCCTGGGAGGTGAGTAGATCATGGTGGCAGTTCCCCATATTGTTCTCATAATGAGTGAGATTTCATTAGATCTGATGGTTTCATAAGGGATTTTTTTCCTCTTCACTCTGCACTTCTCTCTCTTGCCATCCTGTGAAAAAGGTGCCTTACTCCCCTTCACCTTCTGCCATGATGGTAAGTTTCCTGAGGCCTTTTCAGACATGCTGTACTGTGAGTCAATTAAACTTCTTTCATTTAAATTTTCAATCTCTGGTATTTCATCATAACTGCATGGAAACAGACTAATACACATGCATTAATTTTTTATTACAATATTACTTGGAAAGTGAAAGGTCTTTACTAGACTACCTGAAAGACTAATTCTGATAAGGAGATTTTTATAGGAAATGTAATAAATAGTATAAAGAGGAAAACAAAAGCCTGATGAGTCACTAGAGTTCACTAACAGCCAGCTAGGGGTGAGTATAAACTTTTTTCCATTATTCTCAGAACAAATCTTGTTCCCAATAAAATTCTTCAGTAAATTACTTAAGCATTCCATCAGAAATGCCGATTTCTTTTCAGAATAAAGTTGTCAGTCCTGGCCTAGAACAGGTTTCCGACCACCTTTCTTATATTCTTATATCAATACCAGAAGGCTTTCTAACTAAAATAATAAAGATTAGATGATGGTTTTATTTGGAGAAGGAAAGGTCTTACGAAATAGGTTAACATTTTTAGAATTTGGGTCCCAGTTGATGCAATATGTTGCATACAAGATATAGTGATTAGCTCAAAAGAATTCCTGGAAACTCCCTTTGAATGAACAAAACATGAGTCCTATAGCACCTTCAACATTGACTGCTTAGCTTGATTGATCAACAGCCCTGTGCTGTGCCACTCATTTGGAGAATTTCTTAGTTGTCTCAGTCTGACTAATCGTGAGCTCAGTCCTGCCATTAAAAAACTGTCACATTTGCCTCAGGTCAGTCTTCTATGTAGAGTGACTTAGATGAGCCTGAATGTGGCTAAACTTACAAAAGTTATGGCTACACTGGTTTTTGCCTGTTTTAAGCATCTGCATGTTTAGTAGAGTTTGATCTGACAGTTGCTTTGGATATAATCTGTAAGGGAGTTTATGGGAGACACATGAATGCTCACACATGTCCACATATTAGTTTTCACCTATATTTAACAAAACGTATACTATGATGCTGAATTTCAATTTTTCTCTTTTATGTTGCAGCTGAATGTGTCTCAAAGCATATCTCTGTTTAATCAGACTGTAATATGATTATGCTTAGGGGCTTTATCTGAAATATGTTCTTTTTTTATTATACTTTCTAGGGTACAGGTGCACAACGTGCAGGTTGTTACATATGTATACATGTGCCATGTTGGTGTGCTGCACCCATTAACTCATCATTTACACTAGGTATATTTCCTAATGCTATCCCTTCCCCATCCCCCTACCATAAAACAGGTGCCAGTGTGTGATGTTCTGTTTCCTGTATCCAAGTGTTCTCGTTGTTCAATTCTCACCTATGAGTGAGAACATGCGGTGTTTGGCTTTTTGTCCTTGTGATAGTTTGCTGAGAATGATGGTTTCCAGCTTCATCCATGTCTCTACAAAGGACATGAACTCATCCTTTATTATGACTGCATAGTATTCCATGGTGTATATATGCCACATTTTCTTAATCCAGTCTATCATTGATGGACTTTTCAGTTGGTTCCAAGTCTTTGTTGTTGTGAATGGTGCCACAATAAACATACATGTGCATGTGTCTTTATAGCAGCATGATTTATAATCTTTTAGGTATATACTCAGTAATGGGATGGCTGGGTCAAATGATATTTCTAGTTCGAGATCCTTGAGGAATCGCCACACTGTCTTCCACAATGGTTGAATTAGTTTACACTCCCAGCAACAGTGTAAAAATATTCCTATTTCCCCACATCCTCTCCAGCACCTGTTGTTTCCTGACTTTTTAATGATTGCCATTCTAACTGGTGTGAGATGGTATCTCATTGTGGTTTTGATTTGCATTTCTCTGAAGGCCAGTGATGATGAGCATTTTTTCATGTGTCTGTTGGCTGCATAAATGTCTTCTTTTGAGAAGTGTGTGTTCATATTCTTGTCCACTTTTTGATGGGGTTGTTTTTTCTTGTACATTTGTTTAAGTTCTTTGTAGGTTCTGGATATTAGCCCTTTGTCAGATGAGTAGATTGTGAAAATTTTCTCCCATTCTGTAGGTTGCCTGTTCACTCTGATGGTAGTTTCTTTTGCTGTGCAGAAGCTCTTTAGTTTAATTAGATCCCATTTGTCAATTTTGGTTTTTTCTGCGCTTTTTGTATTTTAGACATGAAGTCCTTGCCCATGCCTATGTCCTAAATGGTATTGCCTAGGTTTTCTTCTAGGGTTTTTTTTTTTTTTTTTTTTTTTTTTTTTTTTTGGTTTTAGGTCTAACATTTAAGTCTCTAATCCATCTCGAATTGATTATTGTAAAAGATGTAAGGAAGAGATTCAGTTTCAGCTTTCTACATATGACTAGCCAGTTTTCCCAGCATCATTTATTAAACAGCAAATCCTTTCCCCATTTCTTGTTTTTGTCAGGTTTGTCAAAGATCAGATGGTTGTAGGTGTGTGGTGTTATTTCTGAGGGCTCTGTTCTGTTCCATTGGTCTATATCTCTGTTTTGGTACCAGTGCCATGCTGTTTTGGTTACTGTAGCCTTGTAGTATAGTTTGAAGTCAGAGTGATGCCTCCAGCTTTGTTCTTTTGGCTTGGGATTGTCGTGGTAATTTAGGCTCTTTTATGGTTCCATATGAACTTTAAAGTATTTTCCAATTCTGTGAAGAACGTCATTGGTAGCTTGATGGGAATTGCATTGAATCTATAAAGTACCTTGGGCAGTATGGCCATTTTCACAATATTAATTCTTCCTGTCCCTGAGCATGCAATGTTCTTCCATTTGTTTGTGTCCTCTTTTATTTCCTTGAGCAGTGGTTTATAGTTCTCCTTGAAGAGGTCCTTCACATCCCTTGTAAGTTGGATTCCTAGGTATTTTATTCTCTTTGAAGCAATTGTGAATGGGAGTTCATTCATGATTTGGCTCTCTGTTTGTCTGTTATTGGTGTATAAGAATGCTTATAATTGTCGCACATTGATTTTGCATCCTGAGACTTTGCTGAAGTTGCTCATCAGCTTAAGGAGATTCTGGGCTGACATGATGCAGTTTTCTAAATATACAATCATGTCATCTGCAAACACGGACAATTTTACTTCCTCATTTCCTAACTGAATACCCTTTATTTCTTTATCTTGCCTGATTGCCCTGGCCAGAACTTGTTGAATAAGAGTGGTGAGAGAGAGCATCCCTGCATTGCACCAGTTTTCAAAGGGAATGCTTCCAGTTTTTGCCCATTCAATATGATATTGGCTGTGGGTTTGTCATAAATAGTTCTTATTATTTTGAGATACATTCCATCAATACCTAACTGAGAGTTTTTAGCATGAAGAGCTGTTGAATTTTGTCAGAGGCCTTTTCTGCATCTATTGAGATAATCATGTGTTGTCTTTGGTTATGTTTATATGCTGGATTACATTTATTGATTTGCATATGTTGAACCAGCCTTGCATCCCAGAGATGAAGCCAACTTGATCATGGTGGATAAGCTTTTTCATGTACTGCTGGATTTGGTTTGCCAGGGTTTTATTGAGGATTTTTGCATTGATGTTCATCAGGGATATTGGTCTAAAGTTCTCGTTTTTTGTCGTGTCTCTGCCAGGCTTTGGTATCAGGATGATGCTGGCCTCATAAAATGAGTTAGGGAGCGGTGCTGGGAAAATTGGCTAGCCATAAGTAGAAAGCTGAAACTGGATCCTTTCCTTACTCCTTATAGGAAAATTAATTCAAGATGGATTAGAGACTTAAATGTTAGACCTAATACCATAAAAATCCTAGAGGAAAACCTAGGTAGTACCATTCAGGACATAGGCATGGGCAAAGACTTCATGTCTAAAACACCAAAAGCAACGGCAGCAAAAGCCAAAATTGACAAATGGGATCTCATTAAACTAAAGAGCTTCTGCACAGCAAAAGAAACTACCATCAGAGTGAACAGGCAACTTACAGAATGGGAGAACATTTTTGCAATCTACTCATCTGACAAAGGGCTAATATCCAGAACCTACAAAGAACTCAAACAAATTTACAAGAAAAAAACAAACAACCCCATCAAAAAGTGGGCAAAGGATATGAACAGACATTTCTCAAAAGAAGACATTCATACAGCCAACAGACACATGAAAAAATGCTCATCATCACTGGCCATCAGAGAAATGCAAATCAAAACCACAATGAGATACCATCTCACACCAGTTAGAATGGCGATCATTAAAAAGTCAGGAAACAACAGGTGCTGGAGAGGATGTGGAGAAATAGGAACACTTTTACACTGTTGGTGGGATTGTAAACTAGTTCAACCATTATGGAAAACAGTATGGCGATTCCTCAAGGATCTAGAACTAGATGTACCATATGACCCAGCCATCCCATTACTAGGTATATACCCAAAGGATTATAAATTATGCTGCTATAAAGACACATGCACACGTATGTTTATTGCAGCACTATTCACAATAGCAAAGACTTGGAATCAACCCAAATGTCCATCAGTGACAGATTGGATTAAGAAAATATGGCACATATACACCATGGAATACTATGCAGCCATAATAAAGGATGAGATTGTGTCCTTTGTAGGGACATGGATGAAGCTGGAAACCATCATTCTTAGCAAACTATCACAAGAACAGAAAACCAAACACCGCATGTTCTCACTCGTAGGTGGGAACTGAACAATGAGATCACTGGGACTCGGGAAGGGGAACATCACACACCGGGGCCTATCATGGGGAGGGGGGAGGGGGGGAGGGGGGAGGGATTGCATTGGGAGTTATACCTGATGTAAATGACGAGTTGATGGGTGCAGCACACCAACATGGCACAAGTATACATATGTAGCAAACCTGCACGTTGTGCACATGTACCCTACAACTTGAAGTTTAATAATAATAAATTAAAAAAAAAAAAATGAGTTAGGGAGGATTCCGTCTTTTTCTAATGATTGGAATAGTTTCAGAAGGAATGGTACCAGCTCCTCCTTGTACCTCTGGTAGAAATCAGCTGTGAATCCATCTTGTCCTGGAATTTTTTGGTTGGTAGGCTATTAATTATTGCCTCAATTTCAGAACCTCCTATTGGTCTATTCAGGGATTCAACTTCTTCCTGGTTTAGTCTTAGGAGGGTGTATGTGTCCAGGAATTTATCCTTTTCTTCTAGAAATAACTAAGATCAGAGCAGAACCGAAGGAGATAGAGACACAAAAAACCCTTCAAAAAAATCTATGAATCCAGGAGCTGGTTTTTTGAAAAGATCAACAATATTGTTAGACTGCTAGCAAGATTACTAAAGAAGAAAATAGAGAAGAATCAAACAGATGCATCTAGAACTTCCGAAATTTGCATTCTGGTGTTGCTTCTCAGTGTCTTCAGTCCTAGTTATAATTCATATTTCTTGATATTACGTCTCAATATCAGATTAGGATTTAGCAGTAATTAGCAATAATGTTGGTTATATAAAAATGGATTATATTTTCAAACTAAATTTAAACAGGGTTACTGTTCCGTAAGTCTGTAGTTTGGTCAGAAATTTTAAGGTTTATATGACATATATTTCTTTATAGTTTCATTAAACAGTTTATTGCCCAGAGGGAGAATCCCAGCAACAGGGTTTGGCTTTTGTTTCTGATGAGTGTTCACTATGTAATGTGATGATAGTTTGCATCTATGCAAAACTCTCTTTGGACTTTAATGGATTCTGAAAACAGTTATTAGGAAAGCTCATCCTAAATTACTGCTGAAAGTCCCTTGGAAATGCCCAGTGCTACCAGGGTTAAGCTGAACTTTGAAAGCCATTTACTTATAATGTTCTATGAAGGCATGCATTAAAATAAATAAAATTGATCTATTCAGTCAACATTAATCAAATGTAACAGGTTACAAAGGGAATAATTTACTGCACATATTGGGAAACAGTTTGAGAGTTTTAAATCTTCAAGCTCATGCTTGGAAGGATAAATGAAAAAATGTTAGCAGTTTTAATACTGTTCCTTTTATTTGGACATATATAGAGGGTAGGTGTCCAATCCTGCATACTACCTAAAGGCAAATTTTTAGTGTTTGGAGTACATATCTACACATATTTCAGAATATCACAACTGAGAATTTTGCCAGTAATTATAAAGTGTAAAATGTCATGGTAGGTAAGAAAGTTGACACTATAAATTGTTTCTTAAAGAAAGCATACCTTTCTTAATCTGAAACACTAAAATCCATTAAACAGGTGTGGTGTAAAATACATTTCTTAATAAGATTTCTAACAGTTAATTAGAATCATAAATATTGCTAGGTAGTATAGAATCTCAGGTCTCAAAAGTCTTAGAAAATATATTTCTTTGCAATCTACTCATCTGACAAAGGGCTAATAAACAGAATCCGAAGAACTCAAACAAACTTACAAGAAAAAAACAACCCCATCAAAAAGCGGACGAAGGATATGAACAGACACTTCTCAAAAGAAGACGTTTATGCAGCCAACAGACACATGAAAAAATGCTCATCATCACTGGCCATCAGAGAAATGCAAATCAAAACCACAATGAGATACCATCTCACACCAGTTAGAATGGCGACCATTTACAAGTCAGGAAACAACAGGTGTTGGAGAGGAAGTAGAGACGTAGTAACAGTTTTACACTCTAGGTAGGAGTGTAAACTAGTTCAACCATTGTGGAAGACAGTGTGGTGATTCCTCAAGGATCTGGAACTAGAAATACCATTTGGCCCAGCCATCCCATTACTGGGTATATACCCAAAGGATTATAAATCATGTTGCCGTGGAGACACATGCACACGTATGTTTATTGCGGCACTATTCACAATAGCAAAGACTTGCAACCAACCCAAATGTCCATCAATGATGGGCTGGATTAAGATAATGTGGCACATATACACCATGAAATACTATGCAGCCATAATAAAAGATGAGTTCATGTCCTTTGTAGGGACATGGATGAAGCTGGAAACCATCATTTTCAGTGAACTATCGCAAGGACAAAAAGTCAAACACCACATGTTCTTACTCATAGGTGGGAACTGAACAATGAGAACACTTGGATACAGGAAGGGGAACATCACATACCGGGTCCTGTCGTGTGGTAGAGGGAAGGAGGGAGGGGTAGCATTAGGAGATATACCTAATGTAAATGACGAAGTTAATGGGTGCAGCACACCAACATGGCACATGTATACATATGTAACAAACCTGCACTTAGTGCACATGTACCCTAGAACTTAAAGTACAATAAAAGAAGTTCCAGATGGTATATGTTTCAAATATTTTTTCCACGATGCCGAATGTACTGATGAGTATGGATGATTTTAGTTGCAACCTAATTAAGCAATACGACAAAAGACTAATTCACTCATATAAAGTCCAGGAATAAAGCAGCTCTGGAGTTGGTTAATTGGTAAAATGAGGTAATCAGAAACCTAGTTTTGCCACAGTTTTTTTATGCCATAGTTAGTATGTTGTTATTTCTTCTTGAGAAATCACGGTTGTATTTATAGACTGCAAATTTAAAAATATTAAGTGGAAAAAAATCTGTTTTTGCCAAAGTGTCCCTTCTTTAAAAGTTAGTAATCCTTTCTTAGAAACCCTTGAAGACCCCCTTTATTCTATCACCTTTCATAAGGCAAAACTACATCATATACCCACCATTAAGCATTAACAAAGGATTCCCACATTTGATTTAACTTTCTCTAAGAGAAAAATATCTATCTCAGTGCAATTAGGGTTTGGGTAAAAGGAATAGAGGAAAAGTTTTGCATAGGCAACAGTGGGTATCTTCTACAAAGTTAGTAGATATTTGTTGTCTAATGTAAATATTCAGTCACTCAGCATGTACCAGGAATCATCAGTAAACTAGGAAATATGTAAGGGTTTATACAAGATTTTTGAAAAGGAAAAAATAATAATTCCTATACTACTAATAATAGAGTGTAAGCTATGTATTTTTGTGCAGTTAGGTTTTATAACCATCATAGAGAAAGGCTAATATGCTATAATGCTTTTACATCCTACACTCTCTATTCTCCCCTTGAGTGTCTTTGTCATACAAACATCTTACTGGGAGAATCAGCTTCTATTAAAAAAAAAAAGAAAGAAAACTCTACAAGTTAGATGTAAAACCTGGCAGACATGAATCCCTTTCATTTATCACTGGCTCCTATAGTCCTAACAAATCTATTATATATATTAATTGTTGAATATTTTTAGCTTGCGAATGGGGTTTCATTTCTGTGTCTAGCCGGAGAACACTAAACACTATCAATTATATATTTATATACGTTTGTTTGTAATCAGTAGAGAGGAATTGGTAGAAGAATATAATTTTCTGGGTTGGGAAGTTGCTATTGTTTTCTACTCAGATTTTCTGTATTATCTTACCAAATTTTTATTTCCAGTATAATTGTTTAATTCTATATTACGTGAGGGGAAATTGAATAAGGATAGAAAAAGGGATAGAAGGTAATAACAAGGAGGAAAGTAAAGCAGCCAGATGTTTTGAGGTAAACAGAGGGGTTTAGGTTAGCAAACCTTTCAGTTCAGACATTCTTCACGGTGTGTGACTCCCAGTGTGGTGTGTGGCCCCTAGTACTAACGCTCGAATTGTCAAGCGTCAACAAGGAGAGGAGGACAGAAATTGAGAGTGACCCTTGAGAAGCACATTGCAGAAATATCCAAATGAGTCTTCTTGTTATAGACTGCCTCAGGTGTGGTTGAACATATGCGCTGAATGACATGGAATGTGAACAGCATGTATAGGCCAGTGATGAATTGGAACCTTAAAAGATTAAGAACAAAAACTTGTCTTCCACCACAAAGAGCTTGAGAACCATTCTTGTGTGAAACTTAAAAAGACAAAGGCTCCCTTTAGTCTTTAATAGATGATCCATAAAAATGTGTTCATGAATGAATAAGTTATATGGTAGTTGTAAGTGTGAGGCATAAGACAGCACAGAGCATTTATAATTAACGAGTATGGTCACACAAATATCAAAGCAGCTATCAATCTCATAATATTTTCAAAAGCTATATGACTAAGTTCTACCCCTAAAGCCTTTGTTTCAGTAGTTTAGAAAGTAGGTTCTATCTGTGGTACTGACAATCAACAAAAAACAATAATAAACACTTCTCTGCTTGTTTTTCTGGAGATCAAAACTTGAGGCTCTGTGCACTAAGCCCTAAAGATTCAAGTTTAGCTAAGGTTGATGTAAGTAAAACCCTAGAGGTTCGCTATTAGCAGCAGCTGGAATTGAGTTCCTGAGGTCAGTCCAAGCTAATTCCAGTATGCCAGGAAGAATCCACAAAGTTTAGTGCAGAAGTTTCCGTGTACCTGAGATCGGTTGACTTGTGAAGAAAGGAGGCTCAGTTATAGAGAATAAAAAACAAAAGAAGCAGCAAAGATAAAGATGTTATTTATTTAATGAAGCTGGTAGTCTTGCACTAGTGGAAGAAATAAATCCTTCACAGGAAATATACTTTCATATTAATAAATATTAAAGATACATATTCAATAATTATTTCAGTGCTATTATCAATTGTCACATTGTTTATCTATTTTCTGCTTTTTTTTCTTGGTATTTGACATATATTTAATTTTTAAAACAAGTATATTTAGAAATATATGAGATCAGGATAACAAACACAAAAAGACAGATATGATACTCATTGTTATAAAGTGGTATACGGACAGAAAATTTTTGAAAATTTCCAGTGTTTTTAGGGTACAAGAAATTCAAGCTTTCATATATTTTAAATGGAAATTGTGAACTCTTAAAATTTGGAGAATATGGTAACATTCATAGAAGTATACATTTTTACTCATCCTGATTATTTGGAAGTCTCTGTTATTTTAAGAAGTACTAGGTCTAGATTTTATACACACACACACACACACACATATATATACACATACACACATATAAATTACATATATGTAAAATTATATATATGTACACACATATAAACAACAATATTTATTGCAGCATTGTGGGAGTGGAAAATGGTTAGCAAATTTCAAACAGCTAAAGAAATGGTTGGTTAATGAGTGGATCACATACTCTGAGATATTAAGCAACCAGTGAGGCAAAGAAGCTATTTTTATATGTATTAAGCAAGGCAGACATTTTTTATGTATTGATCCACATTAT
Organism: Chlorocebus sabaeus; assembly: GCF_047675955.1. Taxonomy (NCBI): domain Eukaryota; kingdom Metazoa; phylum Chordata; class Mammalia; order Primates; family Cercopithecidae; genus Chlorocebus; species Chlorocebus sabaeus. Next base: position 15,343,720 of record NC_132913.1, read on the forward strand.
AGAGTAACGTGCAAACAATTATTTGTGACAAAAATATGTATGTATTCATAAAAACATCTATGTATATATTTGGATGAGCATATAAGATGTGGCAGGATGTAATTTTTCTGCTTATATTTACTATCTCAGGAGAAGAATAGAGGAAAGTGGTTAGAGAGAATTTAAAAATGTTCTTTTTATACCTTTTTGGAGAATTTCATTTGTTACCAAAAAATCACATTGCTACTCCAATTTGAGAGCTTTAGTTAATTTTTGTTTATTTTGAGAAAATTTTGAACATAAATTTGCAAGAATAGCATGAATAGCTGCTTTGTACCATGGTTCAATAATTGTTAATATTTTGACATAATGCATGCTTCCTCTCTCTCTACACCTGCCCTACAAAAATTATTTTCTGAGAACATGCTTTTTATATAACTATGTTATCAAAATAAAATTTAATATTGATAATGTTATTATCAATGCACAGTCCATCTTCAAAATTCACCAGATTCCCTAGTATTGTTTTTCATCATCTTTTTCTATACAGGATATAATTGAGAACCTGAGAGCTACATTGTCATTTCTCTAGAGCCTGTTTTAATATGAAACAGTTATAGCCTCTCTTTGTGTTTCAAGACACTGGTATTTTTAAATAGATCAGTTTTGCAGAATGTTCCCGACTTTGGGTTTATCTGATGTTTCCTCATGACTAGATTCAAGTTACGCATTTTTGTCAAGGACATCATAAAAGTCACATTATTCATGGTGTTAACTTTGATCATTTGGTTAAAGAGGTATCTGCCAGATTTCTTCACTATATGGTTACTATTTTTCCTTTTATTAATAGATAATTCATGGGGAGATAGTTTGATGTTATATGAATATCCTATGCCTCATTCAATGTCCACTTGTTAATTTTAACATCCACTGGTGATTCTTGCCTAAATTATTATAATAATTATAAAATACTGATTTTTTAACTTTATCAATTCCTTTACAGGTATTAATTGATGTACTACTATAATTTAAAATTTTCTAAAAATGGTTAATAGAGAAAATAACAAGTGGCATTCCATGTACTCAAAGCTGTTGAGGACTGACCAGGCATAAAGCCAGGCAAGGGCCATGGTGGGCAAGTCCCAAGACTTGAAGTCAAGTGCTAGCTCTAACGAGAATACCTGAAATACATCTCTTAATCTTCCGTGCCTTTGTTTCATCCCTGACAAAATGAAATAACTACTCAAGTGCTTTTCAGAATTGTGATTCTACAAAATCTGCTAGAATTGATTCATTTCCAGGAATTTTTGCACTGAAAAAAATACCTCAAATTTAAGAGTTTTGGATGAACAAAGACGAAAGCAATTTGCCTCCTGACTATGCTTCAGTGGCCACGACTCCTCACATGACACAGTGCACAAAGGAGTGGGATTCTGAGTAACTACAGTACAGTATAATTTTTCTGACAATCGACCAAAGTATGCATTTTGAAGCAGGCTAAAACAGTAATTTGAAGAGACAGGGGCAATCTGAACATTTAAATATTTGTTTTAAAATATTATAGTGATTGCTCCCCCCAGTTTCTCCGTGCTTCTAGAAGATTGAATTGCATATAAAGAAAGTATTTACTGTGAAAAACAAACCTCCTCTCCATGGAAAGGATTATAAAAAAATGAAAGTGAAATCACACCTCAAAGGAACATGCCTTTTTCACAGGAAAGTTTAAATTTTTCTTGTAGAAAAGAAAAAGCTGATGCTCCACATAATTATACAGCTGGTAGGAATCTCAGACATCGTGGCGTCCAGTGATGCTTGGGTCCAGGTAAATACCATGGGGTCTTTACTTCACAAAGGATGAATTGAGACCAGTGAGATGAACTGTTGAAAGTCATGGATGTGAGCGCAGGTCCTGGGTCGTCTTGTCCACGCCAGTTCTCATGTTGTGTTCTTCCTTTCCCAACTAAAGCTTAGTTATGATAGTGTTCCAGAGATAACATTTCAGGATAAATATATGAAGCCATTCCCTGGGCAATGTGACATAGAAATGCAGGAAAAAAACTCTATTTCCAAGTGATCCCCACCCAGATGACGCATTTTAATTTTCTGAAATTTTCACATTACACTTTTGTGTTTTGGAAATTCATTTTACAGCAGCTCCCACCTTTTCCACGATCTCTTTCTATACAGTTTCAGTTACCCGCATTCAACGGTAGCCTGAAAATATCAAATGAGAAATTCCAAAAATGAAGAGTTTATGAGGGTTTTTTGTCTTATTATTTTTAAAAAATATTTTTTAAACAATTTGTATGTTTTAAATTATGTGCTATTCTGAGGGGTGTAATAAAATCTCAGGTCACCCTGCTTCATCCCACCCAGGGGGGGAACCATCCCCTGGTCCGGCATCTCCACCATGTATCTGCTCCCTTCCCATTAGTCAGTAGTCTTCTGGGTGATCAATGTCACAGTATCTTGGTGCAGATATTAAATAAAATAAGGGTTCTTTATTTTACTTAATAATGGCCTCAAAGCACAAGAGTAGTGATGCTGAAAATTCAGATATAACAAAGAAAAGCCAAAAGTGCCTTCTTCAAATGAAAAAGCACAAGTTCTTGACTCAACAAGGAAGGACAAAAATCACATGCTGCGGTTGCCAAGGTCTCTGGTAAGAATAACTCTTTTATCAGTGCAGTTGTGAAGAAAGTGAAAGAACTTTATGCACAGTCCATATAGGGTGTAGTGCTACTGTGCCATATTCCATCTTGCTTACTCATGATGTCCAGCCATACTGTCCCCCCCGATGCTCCTAGAACACATCCAACCTGCTTTCATCTCAGAGTATTTGAACTTGTCCCCCTCTGCTTGAATCATTCTTATTCCAGAGACACAAAAGACTTGTTTTCTCACTTCATTCAGATTTTAACTTATGCATCCTCTGGTAAACTAGGCTTTTTCTCAACAACTTGTATCAGACTTGCTCTATTCTCCCTACCCCGCTTTACTTTTCTTTGTAGGACTAATTAACGTCTCATCAATATTTTCTCACATATGTACCTTTTTCTCCCATTAGAATGTAAATTCCTTGAGAGCAGTAGGTTTTGTGCAGTGATGTATCCTCAAGTATTGTTTATTTACTGCTGCAGGTATTAGTTCCTATTGTTGTTGAACATATTACCATAAACATAGCAGCTTAAAACAACAACAACAAATTATCTTACAGTAGTGATGGGCCAAAGTCCAATATCATTTTCACTTGTCTAAAATCCAGGTGTTTGCAGGCCTGCTAATCCCCCTAGACATTCCAGGGGATAATCCATTTCTTTGCCTTTTTAAGTTCCTAGAGGCTGCCCACATCTCCTGGTCCATGGGACTTCCTCCATCTTCAAAGTTGATAATAGCCAGTCAAGTCTTTCTCTTGCTTCCTTACCCTAACACTTTGTATAATCAAATCTCCTACTACTCACTCTGATCCTCTGCCTCCTTCCCTAGTATAAAGATATTTGTGATTACATTGAACTCACACATATAATCCAGAATTGTCTCCCCATTTAAAATATTTAACTTCGCCTATGATCTCTGGACTTTGGGAGGCTGAAGCAGATGGATCATGTGAGGTCGGGAGTTCCAGTCCAGCCTGACCAACATGGTGAAACCCCATCTCTACTAAAAATTTTAAAAATTAGCTGGGCATGGTGGTGGGAACCTGTAATCACAACTACTTAGGAGGCTGAGGCAGAAGAATCGTCTGAACTCCGGAAGCGGAGGTTGTAGTGAGCCAAGATTGCGCCACTGCACTCCAGCCTAGGCAAGAAGAGCGAAACTCCGTTAAAAAACAAAACAAAACAAAAAAGAGAAACCTTTATTGTACCTGCAAATTCCGCATAAAGTAACGTATTCACAGGTTCCAAAGATTAGAATGTGGACATATTTGAGTGGGGAAATTATTCATCTCTCAACACTATATAACAATTTATGCAAAAACTTAGTAGCTTAAAACAAAACTATTCACTATCACATACATTTTCTGATGGTCAGGAATCTAGACAACGCTTAGCTGGGATGATCTGGCACAGTATCTCATGAGGGTCCAGTATAGCTGTCAGCCAAGGTTGCCTTCATCTATAACTTTACTAATCCACTTCCAAACTCACACACAGTTGTTGGCAGGCATCAGTTTCTCACCATAGGCAGGACATAGCGCTGTGCACAACCTGACTGCTGGCTTCCCCTCAAGTGATTGAAGAGAAAGGATGACTTTGCAGAAGATTTAACATAGTAGTTCCGAGACTGCAATCCTTAGAAAGGCCTGCCTGGAAGTTTTGGTCCATAGCTGGCATTTGGAAATGTGACTGCTAATGAGTTCTCTATACTACGATGACTTTTACCTAAATGATAAGTATTAGACCACATCGGGCGTGTTCAGGGTGGTACGGCAGTAGCTGACCAACCTTGGTCATGTGCCCTAGAGCCAGGGGACAGGATCAGCACCTCTAGAACCAAATGAAGTGAGAAACTTAGAAGAGTGTTTTCCGAAAGGAAAAGAAAGAAAAAATGATAAGTACCAGTAGCTCATTGTGCCTAAAACGGTGTAAACAATATGGTTTATGCTGAACACCTGCTTTCCTTCTGGGTGTCTGGAATTTTGGTGCCAGTCACAGACTTCCCTTGTCCCCAGCCTACAATAAAAACCTTGCGTACTGAATCTTCCCTCCTAGTGAACACTCGTGTTGTCACAATTCATGGCAGGAAGAATTAAGTGTGTCCTGTGTGACTCTACTAGGAGTCAGCTCTTGAAAATTTGCCCCTGGCTGCTTTAAGCCTTCATCCCATGGCCTTTTTTTCTTTACTAATTTTATTCCATATCATTTTGCTTTGATAAATCTTAGCCAAAAGTACAACTATATACTGAGTCCTGTGAGTTCTTCTAGTGAATAAGCAAATCTGGGGCCGACTTTAGAGACCTCTGACATAGTAACAATGATGGAAGCAGCAGTGTCTTATATAACCTAATCCTGGAAGTGACACACCAGGACTTCTGCTATATACTATTGGTTGCACAGATAGATTCTGATGCTTTGAAGGACAGGAGTGTGACTACCAGGAGCTAGGGATCACTGCGGACCATCTTGGAGGCTGCTATGGGAAATGCAGCCTTTTGTTTAGCAAATTTTAAGTAAAGCATTAGTAAGGTTACTATGCATGCTAGTTTGCTGCAGTAGTCCTGGCTTACAAATATTTTCTTCCATTTGTGATAGTGTCCTATAAAACCTCCATTAAAAAGTTATGAAGTACAATTTATCCATTTTGAAAAATGTTATTGCTTATGCTTTTTCAGGGTCATATATAAGAATCCATTGCCAATTCTGAAGTCATGAAGTTTTTTGTTTTCTTCTAATAATTTTATAGTTTATACTTTTAGGTAATTTTATAGTTTATACTTTTAAAATTTCATTTCCCTATGTTTTCTAATGGCAATACAGTAATAGAATAAATTTGGAGGGACTGATTTAGTATGCCACAAACTTGCTAAACTTTCTTATTCATTCTATGAATTATTTTATACATTATTCTGGATTTTCTACTTACCCAATCATGTCATCTGTGAGAAAACCTTTTTTATTTTTTCCATTACAATTTTCTCTATTAAACTCACTTCCAGTAAAATGTTAAATAGAAGTAGTAGAAACATATTTATCTTATTTCCAACTTCAAAGACAAGACATTACATTTTACAACACATCATGTGATGTTAGCTATGGATGTTTTTGCAATTATTCCTTATAAGGATATTTTCTATTTCTAGTTTGCTGAGAGTTTTGTCATGAGTAGGTGATAAATTTTGTCAAATCCATTTCTCTACAACTTCTAAGATAATCATATAAATTTTCTTCTAAAATCTGTTAATGTGATGTTGATTTTTTAAAGTTAAACCAACTACTTTGTCATGCCGAATAATCATTTTAATACAGATTTCCAATGTAATTCATATAATACTTTTGTTAAAAATTTTTACATATATGTTAATGGGATTTTTTTCATTGTTTTTCTTATACTTTGATTTAATGTTACACTGGACTCAGAAAACAAGATGTGTTACATCTTTTCTTGTTTATGGGAAGGATGACTTTCTGTATTTCCTAATATATTTTCATATATATATACACACACACACACATACACTTTCACCTCATCCCACTTATCCAAACCTTTTCCCTGAACGTTCCTGAATATATCGTGTCTCGCAATAGAAAATGTCTTTACATTTAAACTTTGAAACTTCTCCTCCCCTTCTTGTACCTAAAAACTGTTTCTATCATGAGGATAGTTTTTACTGAAGGCTTCTCCAACACTGATTATTTTTATGACCACATCCCTTATATCAATGTCGCTTAAGAAAGTATAATTGTTTCTTATTTCTAATTTGAGCATCGTCCTTCCATAGCTCCTCCCCAGTAAAGAAAAAAAAAAATCCAGGAACATGACACATTTCTGGGAGCAGCATTAAAGCCCAGGTTGTCAGTTTACTACACTTGTTTCGCTTGTTGCAATCTTCGTCATAAGATAAAACACATAAATATAACAAAATTCATTATGTCAGAACTTTCCTCATAACCTTTGCATGGATCCCACTTGCCTGCAGAACATTCTACATAATTTTCAATCATAGATTTCACCGTCCTCATAAATTGGCCCTAGCCTAACTTGTTAATATTAGTATCGCAATAATAACTTAGAGCAGGTTTATTTAATTGCTCTAAACACATGCAACAGTAATATGTCCTTATGCCATTTACTAGGGTTCCAGATAGAGCATGTTAGCCAATAAAGGTATGAACAAGTTTTAAAGAGAAATTAAACAATTTTATGTTAAGCTCTCTAAGCATGTTATGTGAACCAAAAGAATTTAAAATACATATGTATACATATAAGTCATGTGTATATATGTGTATGTAAATAAGTGTGTGTGTGTGTGTGTATATATATATACACACAGGTTAGGATAAGAGAAAGAGATGAAATTTTACAATTTGGGTCCAATACAGGGATATCTGTTTGTTTATAAGCTTATAATTTATTGACTTAACAGCCAAGAATGTCCATATTGTCTTATGTAGCAAGGAAGAAAATTAATAGCAAAAAGACTGTGAAAAAAATCTTTCACTCAACTACATTATTTCAATACAAAACTCATGTTTACAAAACTTTGACTTAAGTGCATTAGTCCTCACTTATTGGCAGTTTTGCTTCCTATGGTTTCAGATAACAGCAGTCAACCATAGTCCAAAAATATTAAATGAAAAATTCCAGAAATAAACAATTTATAATTTTAAATCACACACCACTCTATTATATTTGTTCTATTTTATTGTTGTTAATCTCTTATTGTGCCTAATTTATAAGTTAAGTTCTATCATAGGTTTGTATGTAGAGGACAATAACTTGTATACATAGAGTTCACTACTTTCCATGGTTTTTGGCGTCCATTGGAAGTCTTGGATTGTAGCCTAAATGAATAACAGTGGGCTATTGTATGTGTATAATTAAAGAAATTATTTGAAAACTGAAAATCATGTCACAAATATAAACGCAGTTATTTTTATCTGATAATTTTGTGCATATGTATTAAACTTTTACAAATCGTATTTTCATTGAAAAGATAATATGCTTTAAAGAAATCGTGATTCATTTGAACTGAGAATATTAGAATTTGTGACTATTTTATAAGCTTTTTATTTAATTTTGTCACCCAATAAATCTGGGAACACATTTTTAAACACCCAATTTATCAAATTAGCTTCTTTTCCCTTAAAATTATTTACAATGAATAATATTGAAGTCTATACCATGTATTAATAAAAATATCAGAGTTGTTAAATTTTTATGAATTTATGTAGAAAATGCCAAGAATATATTAAAATGTACCCATGCCAGTAACATACTTTCCAAAATTTTTTTTACTTCTTTGGTGATGTTTATCTTTTCTTCTGAAATTATTACTTTGCAATGAATTTTTTGATAATAGTGTATATATGTATATATTATTTTGTTTTATTCACCTCAATAGATAAATATTTGTGGTATTTTGACATTGGATATTCTGTAGAGGGTAAAAATCCTGTTTTATATCAGTATTAGTTTTTTCCAACTATTTAATTTTGCACATGATACTCACCTTCATTAGGCTTCCATCTCCTCATCTGCAAATTGAAGCTAGTACACACAGTAGACATGATTGTTCTAAAAATTAAATGAGATAATATATACACAGACTTACTACAATGTTGGTTGGCACAAAGAAGGCCCCATCTCATAAAAAATCTTATTCTTATCATCACCATTATTTTTACTCATTTTTATAGTTTACCAGTAAAATTATTTCTATTGCACTTGACCAAATATTGCACTTTATTTTATTCTGCATATTGCCTCAAATCAAATGTATAATGAGGTATGGAATAAGATAAACTGGTTCAAATAAGTCACAAACAGTACATATATATTTTCATATCTATTAATACAAAAACCCTATAGTAATCAGCAAGCTTCAAATTAAAATCTAGCTCTTTTAACAGAATAAGACTATAGTTTTGGTTCATTAACTTCTTGGGAAAAAAAAAGACTGAGTAAATAGCATTTACGTTATAAACTCTGCTGTTTTCCTCTTATATACATTTGTATAAATCCTTGGTGGCTAAATACACAATAGGCACAGGCAGAACGGTTAGAAATTTGTTTTATTCCAGTTATTTGCATCACTATTTCCTCCACTGACAGATAACGGAAGTTGACCATTTTATGACATTTATCTGATTCTATTATCACCTCATACTTTCAAATATAACTGAATATCATTCTGTTGGTAGTAATAATACCTGATAGGGCATCCTTTTCTATCGATTTTGTGTCTCTATTTTTCATACTTTATATCATGGCAAAGCTGAATTGTGTCATCTTTCCTGCATTCCAATAACTTGAAAATTATTATTAATGATCTTGATATTCACAATATTTTTACTTAGTGCATCACAGGGGACAGAGATGGATATGTTTATAGTGTTATCAATTTCTGAAGGAGGTTCCCATCTGACTGCAGTAATTCAGGCAATATTATAAAACTATGCTTTTTCAAATTACATAGAATTCAAGCTTGTTCTTTTCCAATTCACAACTACTTGTATGGCATTTGAGAAGATTCCACTTGCTGCAATATATTTATTGCTCCTTAGAACAATATTTGCTTGCCGAAATATCTACCCTGCATGCTAAAATTACAGTTTTTATCCATTGAGTTTTTCCGTTTCCATGTTCATCTCTGCACTTTGAATCTTGAATCCTTTGAATCCTTGACTTCCAAATAGTAGAGTGATCATAAAATTTGCTCTGGAATAAAATCTGGCAATACTATATGTACACTTTCATGTTTCAGAGTTATTTTCTAATGGAATAAAACTAGTTGTTAATTTGCTTTCCATCATCTGTTCCTTCAATAAACTGACCTATACGAATCCCTCATCCTTAAACCTTTTTTTAAATTTTAATATCCTGGGAAAGGTCACACAGTAGCCATCTGGGGTGCTAAGGATATTCTCTTTCATTATTATTATTATACTTTAAGTTCTGGGGTACATGTGTAGAACATTCAGAGTTGCTACAAAGGTATACACGTGCCATGGTGGTTTGGTGCACCCATCAACCCGTCATCTATATTAGGTATTTCTCCTAATGGTATCCCTCCCCTAGCGCCCCCACCCCCCTGGACAGGCCTTGGTGTGTGATGTTCCCCTCCCTGTGCCCATGTGTTCTCATTGTTCAACTCCCACTTATGAGTGAGAGCATGCCGTGTTTGGTGTTCTGTTCTTGTGTTGGTTTGCGAAGAATGTTGGTTTCCATCTTCTTCCATGTCCCTGCAAAGGACGTGAACTCATCCTTTTTTATGGCTGCATAGTATTCCATGTTGCATTTTTGTCACAGTGTCTTTATCCAGTCTATCATCCATGGGCATTTGGGTTGGTTCCAACTCTTTGCTATTGTGAATAGTGCTGCAATAAACATGTGTGCATGTGTCCTTATAGTAGAGTGATTTATAATCCTTTGGGTATATACCCAGTAATGAGATTCCTGGGTCAATGTTATATCTGGTTCTAGATCCTGGAGGAATCGCCACACTGTCTTCCACAGTTGTTGAACTAGTTTACAGTCCTACCAACAGTGTAAAAATGTTCGTCTTCCTCCACATCCTCTCCAGCATCTGTTGTTTTCCTGACTTTTAAATTATGGCCATTTTAACTGGCATGAAGTAGTATCTCATTGTGATTTTGATTTGCATTTCTCTAATGACCAGTGATGATGAGCTTTTTTTCATATGTTTATTGGCTCCATAAATGTCTTCTTTCGAGAAGTGTCTGTTCATAGCCTTTGCCCACTTTTGATTTTTTTTTTTTTTTTTTGTAAATTTGTTTAAATTAGTTGTAGATTCTGGATATTAGCCCTTGGACAGATGGATAGATTGCAAAAATTTTCTCCCATCCTGTAGGTTGCCTGATCACTCTGATGATAGTTTCTTTTGCTATGCAGAAGCTCTTTAGTTTAATTAGATCCCAGATGTCAATTTCAGCTTTTGTTGTCATTGCTTTTGGTGATTTAGTCATGAAGTCTTTGCCCATGCCTATATCCTGAATGGTATTGCCTAGGTTTTCTTATAGGGTTTTTGTGGTTCTAGGTCTAATGTTTGAGTCTTTAATCCATCATGATTTAATTTTTGTATAAGGTGTAAGGAAGGGATCCAATTTGTTTTCTGCATATGGCTAGCCAGTTTTCCCAACACCATTTATTAAATAGAGAATCCTTTCCCTATTGCTTGTTTTTGTCAGGTTTGTCAAAGATCAGATGTTTGTAGATGTGTGGTGTTATTTCTGAGGCCTCTGTTCGGTTCCATTGGTCTACATATCTGTTTTGGTTACTGTAGCATTGTAGTATAGTTTGAAGTCAGGTAGCGTGATGCTCCAGGTTTGTTCTTTTACTTAGGATTGTCTTGGCTATACGAGCTCTTTTTTGGTTCCATATGAACTTTACAGTAGTTTTTTCTAATTCTGTGAAGAAAGTCAATGATAGCTTGATGGGGATAGCATTGAATCTATAAATTACTTTGGGCAGTATGGCCATTTTCAGGAGATTGATTCTTCCTATCCATGAGCATGGAATGTTCTTCCATTTGTTTGTGTCCTCTCTTATTTCCTTGAGCAGTGATTTGTAGTTCTCCTTGAAGAGATCCTTCACATCCTTTGTAAGTTGTATTCCTAGGTATTTAATTATCTTTGTTGCAATTGTGAATTGGAGTGCACTCATCATTTGGCTCTCTATCTGTTGTTGGTGTATAGGAATGCTTGTGATTTTTGCACATTGATTTTGTATCCTGAGACTTTGCTGAAGTTGTTTATCAGCCTAAGGAGATTTTGTGCTGAGATGATTTTTTTTTTGTTTTTTTGTTTTTGTTTTTGTTTTTGTTTTTTTTTATAATATATATATACCATCATATTATCTGCAATCAGAGACATTTTGACTTCCTCTTTTGTTATCTGAGTACCCTTCATTTCTTTCTCTTGCCTGATTGCCTTGGCCAGAACTTCCAATACTATGTTGAATAGGAGTGGTGAGAGAAGGCATCCTTGTCTTGTGCTGGTTTTCAAAAGGAATGCTTCATTTTTGCCCATTCAGTATGATAGTGGCTGAGAGGTTGTCATAAATAGCTCTTAATATTTTGAGATACGTTCCATAGTTTATTGAGAGTTTTTAGCATGAAGATGTGCTAAATTTTGTCAAAGGCCTTTTCTGCATCTATTGAGATAATCATGTTTTTTGTCATTGGTTCAGTTTATGTGACGGCATTTATTGATTTCCATATGTTGAACCAGCCTTGCATCCCATGGATGAAGCCAACTTGATCATGGTGGTTCAGCTTTTTGATGTGCTGCTGGATTCGGTTTGCCAGTATTTTACGGAGGATTTTCGCATTGATGTTCAGGGATATTGGCCTGAAATTTTCTTTTTTTGTCTTGTCTCTGCCAGGCTTTTGTATTAGGATGATGCTAGCCTCATTAAAATGAGTTAGGGAGGATTCCCTCCTTTTCTACTGTTCGGAATCGTTTCAGAAGGAATGGTACCAGCTCCTCTTTGTACCTCTGGTAGAATTCATCTGTGAATCTGTCTGGTCCCAGACTTTTTTGGTTGGTAGACTATTAATTAGTGCCTCAATTTCAGAACTTGTTATTGGTATATTCATGGATTCAACTTCTTCCTGGTTTAGACTTGGGAGGCTATATGTGTCCAGGAATTTATCTATTTCTTCTAGTTTATTTGCATAGAAGTGTTTATAGTATTCTTTGATGGTAGTTTGTATTTCTGTAAACTTTTTCTTAATGCTGCTCTTTTTGCTTAAGTTTTGAATACAGTCATACCTCAAATATATTACAGGTTTGGTTCTAGACCCCTGTAATAAAGGAAGTTGCACACATTTTGGATTTCCTAGTGCACATAAATATTACATTTACACTATAATATAGTCCATTAAGTGTGCAATAGCATTGTGTTTTTAATAAAACAATGTATATACCTGAATTAAAAATACTTCATTGCTAAAAATGCTAAAAATAATCTGAGCCTTCAGTGAGTTACAATGTTTTTGCCGGTGGAGGGTCTTGCATCGATACTGGTGGCTGCTGACTGTGTTGATCATGGTGATAGTTTCTAAAGATTCAGATAGTTGTGGCAATTTCTTAAAATAAGAAAAAAATGTAACATCAGTTGACCCTTTCTCTATAGCATGCAAGTCTGTTTGATAGCATTTCCCCACAGCAGAACTTCTATCAACATTGGATTCAATTCTCTCCAACCCTACCACTGCTTGGTCAACTAAGTTTACGTAACATTCAGAATACTTTGTTGTCTTTTTAATTGTGCTCTTTTGACCTCCCATGGATCATGAATGATCTTAATGGCACCTACAATGGTCAATGCTTTCCAGAAGGCTTTCAATTTCCTTTTTCTAGATCCATTAAATAAATCACCATCTATGGCACCTAAAGGTTTCTGAAATGAATTTCTTAAATAAGAAGAATTGAAAATTGAAATTACTTTTTGATCTAGAATGGATGTTGTGTTAATAGGCATGAAATCCACATTAATCTCTTTGCACACCTCTGTGAGAGTTCTTGGGTAACCAAATCCATTATTTGAAAGGAATCTTATTTTTTGAGCAGTAGGTCTCAACAGTGTGCTTAAAACAATCAAACCATGCTATAAACAGATTCCCTGTCATTCAGGCTTTGTTGTTCCATTTCAAGAGCATAGCAGAGTAGATTTAACATACGTATTAAAGGGCCTAGGAGTTTCAGAATAGCAAATGAACACTGGCTTCAACTTCAAGTCACCCACTACGTTAGTCCCTAACTATAGAGTCAGCCTGTCCTTTGAAGCTTTGAAGCCAAGCATTGAATTCTTCTCTTTTAGTCCTAGGTGGCATATTTTTAGGTATAAGGCTGTTTTGTCTGCACTGAAAATCTGTTGCTTTGTGTAGCTACCTTCATCGATGATCTTACCTAGATCTTCTGTGTAACTTCCTGAAGCCTCTACATTAGCACTTGCTTCGTCATCTTGTACTTTATTGTTACAGAGATGACTTCTTTCCTTACACCTCATGAAGCAGCCTCTGCTAGCTTCTAAGTTTCTTCTTCAGCTTTCTCACCTCTGAACTTTTATAGAAGTGAAGAGAGTTAGGGTCTTGTTCCGAATTAGGCTTTGGCTTAAGGGGATGTTGTGGCTGCTTTGACCTTTATATCTAGTTCCCTAAGACTTTCTCCATAACAGCAATAAGGAATTGCCACACTGTCTTCAACAATGGTTGAACTAATTTACACTCCTACTAACAGTGCAAACACTTTTTGTCCACAGCCTTGCCTGCATCTGGGATTTTTTGAATTTTTAATAATACCTATTCTGACTGGTATGAGATGGCATCTCATTTTGATTTTGATTTACATTTCTGTAATGAGTGATGTGGAATGCTTTTTCACAGGCTAGCTGGCTGCATGTATGTAATAAAAGATGTATGTCATCTTTGAGAGGTGTATGTTCATGGCCTTTTGCCCATATTTTAATGGGGTTGTTTGGTTTTGCTTATTAATTTGTTTCTAATAGATTCTGGATATCAGACTTTTGATGTATAGTTTGTGATTTTTTTCTTCCCATTCCGTAGATTGTCTGTTTACTCTGATGATATATATTGCTGTGCAGAAGCTCTTTAATTAGGTCCCATTTATCAATTTTTGTTTTTGTTGTAATTGCTTTTGGAGACTTCATCATGAAATCTTTGTCAGGGTCCTATGTGCACAATAGTATTTTCTAAGCTTTCCTCTAGGGTTTATTTTTTTACAGTTTTTAGTTTTGCATTTAAGTCTTTAACCTATCTTAAGTTGATTTTTGTATGTGGTGAAAGAAAGGGGTCCAGTTTGAATTTTCTGCATATATTTGGCTAGCCAGTCATCCCAGCACCATGTATTGAATATGAAGTCATTTTCCCATTGCTTGATTTTGTTGACTTTGTCAAAGATCAGAGGATTATAAGTGTACAGCATTATTTCTGGGTTCCTTAACCTGTTTCATTGGTCTATGTATCTGTTTTTGTACCAGTACCATGCTGTTTGGGTTATGGTAGTCTTGTAGCATAGTTTGAAGTTGAGTAGCTTGATGATTCAGTTGTCCTCTTTGCTTAGTGTTAATTTGGCTATTTTGGCTCTTTTTTGGTTTCATGTGATTTATTTCTGTATTTCATTTTTTTGAGATGGTGTCTTGCATTGTCACACAGACCACAGGCTGTAGTCTAGTGGCACAATGAGGCTCAAGCAATCCTCCCGCTTCAGACTCTGAAGCAGATGGGACTACAGGTGCCAAGCTACCACACTCAACTATTTTTTTTTCCCTAATTTTGTAGATATTGAGTTTCACCATGCTGCCAAGGCTAGTCCCAAACTCCGGAGCTGAAGCTATCCTCTTACTTTGGCTTCCCAAAGTGCTGGGATTACAGGTGTGAACCACCACACCTAGCACTGTATGAATTTTAGAATCGTTTTTTTTTCTAATTCTCTGAAAAATGTCATTGGTCATTTGATAGGAATAGCATTAAATCTATAAACTGTTTTCAGCACTACGGCCAAATTCCAGTAGAATGTAGTTGTGAATCAGTCTGGTCCAGAGTTTTTTCTTCTTGATAGGCTTTTTTTTTTTTTTTTTTTTTTGGACTGATTTAATTTTGGAACTCATTATTCGCTTGTTCAGGGATTCAGTTTCTTCCTGGTTGCATCTTGGGAGGGTGTATGTTGCCAGGGATATATCCATTTCTTCAAGGTTTTCTAGTTTGTGTGCATAGAATTGTTCGTAATAGCATCTGAGGGTTTTTATATTTATGTAGAGTTGGTGGTAATGTCCCCTTTGTAATTTATGACTGTGTTTCTTTGGATATTTTTTTCTTTATTAGTCTCACTAGCAGTCTATCAATCTTTATTTTTAAGAACCAACTTGGACAAGCGTGATGGGTCATGCATGTCATTGGCTGGGCACAGTGGCTCATTCCTGTAATCCTAGCACTTTGGGAGGCCGAGGCGGGTGGATCACCTGAGGTCAGGAGTTTGCGACCAGACTGGCTAACATGGTGACACCCTGTCTCTACTAAAAATACAAAAAATTAGCTGGGCGTGGTGGTGGGCACCTGTAATCCCAGCTACTCAGGAGACTGAGGCAGGAGAATCGCTTGAACCTGGAAGAGAGAGGTTATGGTGAGCCAAGACTGCTCCATTGTACTCCAGCCTGGGCAACAAGAGCGAAACTCTCTCTCAAAAATAAGAACCAACTGTTGGTTTCATTGATCTTTATGAGACTTTTCATTTATTAATTGTGTTGAGTTCAGTCCTGATTTTGGCTATTTCTTTTCTTCTGCTAACTTTGGGGTTGGTTTGCTCTTTTTTTTTCCCCCAGGTTTTCTAGATATAATGTTAGATTGTTAATTTGAGATCTTTCTAACTTTTTGATGTGGACTTTTAGTGCCATAAACTTCCCTGTTAACACTGCTTTAGCTGTGTTCCAGAGATTCTGCTATGTTGCATCTTTCTTTTCATTAGTTCGATTTTTTTTTTTTTTAATTTCTGTCTTAATTTTATCATGTACCCTAAAGTCATTCAGGAGAAGCACATTTAATTTCTATGTAATTGTATGATTCTGAGAGATCTTCTTGGTATTGATTTGTTTTTACTGCTCTGTGATCTGAGAGTGTGGTTAGTATGATTTCAGTTCTTTTGAATTTGTTGAGAATTGCCTTACGGCCAAGCGGGTTGTTGATTTTAGAGTATGTGCCATGTATAGATGAGAATACCAACTTGTGGTTGATGGCTGGAGTGCTCTGTAGATGTCTGTTAGGATCACTTGGTCAAGTGTTGAGTTTAGGTCCCAGATTTTCTTCTTTCTCTTCCTCAGTGATCTGTCAAATAATGTCCATGGGGTGTTGAGGTCTCCCACTATTGTGTGGTTATCTAAGCCTGTTCACAGGTTTCTAAGAACTTGTTTTATGAATCTATGTGCAGCTGTGTGTTGGTTACATATATATTTACGATAGTTAAGTCTTCTTATTGAATAAAACCTGTTATCATTAGGTAATGTCCTTCTTTGTCCTTTCTGATCATTGTTGTTTTAAAATTGATTCGTATGAAATAAGGAGAGCAGCTTCTGATCTTTCTTGTTTTCTACTGGCTTGATAGAGAAAATAACTCTTTCACTGTAAAAATGGTGCATGTTCATTACAAGACCTTTATAACATGCAGGAGCAAAAAAAAAAAAAAAAAAACAAATCAACCTGCATTTCATTACCAACTACACATAACTATAAATTCAAGATGTAATTTTTTCTGTGCAGATAGAATATGAAATTAATTTTTATTTGAATTTCCCTTGAGTTAAACAAAATTTTCCATTATATCAAACCTGGGCAACTACAAATTCCATGAAAGTGGTCTTCAACATTCTGCAGTTCCCACACAGCCACAATAGTAATAGTTTTCAAAAGGAAATTAGGTATTTTTATCTTATATAAAATATGTCTGAGGTTTCTCATCACTGTTATAAACTTCAAAACACTTGCCCATAGGACCCTATAAATCTTGCCCTCCCTATCTCTCTGATTTTTCCCTTATCATTTTCTCATCTACTACAACCTGGAATCACTAAAACTCCCTTTTGTCTCTTTTTTTAAATGTATTTTTATGGCTGCATAATACATGTACATAGTTTTTGGATACATGAAATAATTTAGTTGCAAAATTTGAAAGATCATATTAGTGAAAGATCATCACCTTAAACCTTTATCTTTAGGCTGGAAAGATTCAAATTATTCCTCTTTGGCTATTTTGAAATCTGCTATAGATAATTGTAGTCACTCAATTTATCTAACAATAGGTCTTATTTCTTCTGCCAAACTATATATTTGTGCCTTTAATCAACTTCTATTCAATGCTCTCCCTCCCCACTACCTTTTCTGGCTTCTGGTAACCACCCATCTACTCTCTAGCTTCATGTGATCCACCTTTTTAGCTCCCACAGATGAGTGAAAACATATGATATTTGTCTTTCTGTGCTTAATGGCCTTGATATATTTCTTTTTCTGTGTGTCTTTAGGGCCTTTGCTGTTTGCATTCCCTACGCCTCCCATACTATTGTCTGTATATTTACCTGTTTCCTATTTATCTGTTTCCTTAGGTCTCAGCATAAATATTTCCTCAAAATAGCCCTTTTACCATCTTACCAAAAGAACTGTGTCTAAAATAACACTTTATTGCATTCTTCTTTTTTCAATAGTGTATTCATTTGGTTTTTATTTTCTCCTCCAATACAATCTAAGCTTTATAAAAGGCGAGAGAACTGTTGCTCTTACTACTATATCTATAGTAACCAGTACAGTTCCTGGCATATCATAATTATTTTAATGTGTTGAATAAACAAATGACTGAAAATGTATCTTACATCTGGAGAAGATAAAAGTATCCAAGTAGAGGAAAGAGGGCTATAATCCAATCATATAATTGGGTGAATGTTGCCTAAAAACATGGGTGATTACACAGATCAGTAGATAAATACACAGTGCTAAAACTGTCGTGACCCTTGTTGAGATTTAACTTCACTAGTAATGTTTAACTGGTTGCTGGTAGCTTGGACTACAGGCATGCACCACCACGTTTTTAAAAAATGTTAATTGATGTTCTATTTATATTTTACTATAATAGTCAGTGTATTACCTGTATCTTACCTCAAATTCTCTGTGAACTAAACAGGGAAAAAAGAGGTAAGGAGATGACTGACAACCTAGAAGGAATGGAAACTATCTAACTATCAATAAATGGCTTTGGCAGTCATCCATTATTGTTGTGTTTAGGAAAAAAAAAAAGTTATCAGTTTAAAATACGCTGTTATAATGTTAAGAAGTTTTTTGCAATTGTAACCAAAAAGAAAATATATATCGAATACATACAAAGAGAAGTGATAAAGGAATCAAAACACCTCATTACAAAAAAATCAACAAAATATAAAAGAAGGCAGTGAGAAAGGAGGAACAAAAAATCAACAAAATACACAGAAAACAACAAAATGACAATAGTCCTTGACTATTAGTAATTACTAAAAATAAAAATTCAAATTTGGTTAAAAATGCTATTAAAGTACATTGCTAACATTGCTAAAAGAAACCAGAAGTACACATAAGTTGAAAGCCATTCTGTGTTTATAGATTAGAAGACTTTATATTGTTAAAATGTCTTTAGTACCTAGCTATCTACAGATGCAATTGCTATCAAAATCTCAATGGCAATTTTTTTTTTTTTTTTTTTTTTTTTTTTTTTTTTTTTTTTTTTTTGAGATGGAGTCTTGCTCTGTTGCCAGGCTGGAGTGCAGTGGCATGATCTAAGCTCACTGCAACCACCGCCTCCCAGGTTCAAGCAATTCTCTTGCCTCAGCCTCCTGAGTAGCTGGGACTATAGGCGCCCGCCACCATTCCCATCTAATTTTTGCATTTTAGTAGAGATGGGATTTTACCATGTTGGGCAGGATGGTCTCGATCTCCTGACCTCATGATCTGCCTACCTCAGCCTCTCAAAGTGCTGGGATTAGAGGCTTGAGCCACCACACCCAGCTGGCAAATTTTTTTAAGAAATAGAAAGTAGCACCAAAACTTACAGGAAATTTCAATTTCAAGAGACCCGCATATCCAAAATAGTACTAAAAAATACTAACAAATTTGGAGTTCTTACATTTCCTAATTTCAAAACATACTATAAGCAATGGATCTCAAGGTAGTGTGTCACTGGCATATAGACCAATATAGATGTCAATGGAACAAAACAGAGCACCTAGAAATAAAACCTTACACATACAGCCAAAGGATCTTTGACAAGGGAACAAGACTACATAACAGGGAACTGTCAGTCTTTTTGTGAAAAAAATGGTTTTGAGATAATTGGATCTCCATATGAAAAAGAATACATTTAGACTCTTAACTAATACCATATACAAAAATTAACTGAAAATGAATTCAAAACCTAAACTTAAGACCTAAAACTATCAAACTCCTAGGAGAAAACATAGGGGAAAACATCAGACCATTGGATTTGGCAATGATTTCTTGGGAAACGTATGAAAAACACAAGCAGCCAAAACAAAAATAGACAAATAGGACTACATCAAACTTAAAAACTCTATCACACAAAATAGTAAATAAAGTGAAAAGGCAATCTATGGAAAGGGAGAAAATATTTGCAAATACTGTGTATGATAAAGGATCAATATTCAGAGTATGTGAGTAGCTTCTACAACTCAACAGCAACAAAAACAACAAAAATAACCAATTAAAAAATGACCAAAAGACTTCAATACACAGTTGCCCAGTGAAGATATACAAATGACCAAGAAGCCTATGAAAAAATGTTTAACATCACTCATCATAAACTAAAAGCAAAGAAAAACCACAATGAGATATCATAGCCTCAGCTCCATTAGGATGGCCACTATCAAAACAACAGAAAATAAAATTATTGATGTGGAAAATTATAATTTTTGTGCACTGTTGGTAGAAATGAAAAATGGTGCAGCCATTTTAGGAAACAATAATGAGGTTCATTAAATTAAATATAGAATTACCATATTATCTAGCAATCCCACTTCTTGGTATATACACACATTAAAAAAGCATGATCTAGACAAAATATTTTCACACTCATGTTCGCTGCAACATTATTCACAAGAACTAAGAAGTAAAAGCAATCCAAATGTTGATTAACAGATAAGTGGATAAAGAAAATGTGTTATGTACATGTGATCGAATATTATGGAGCCTTAAAAAAAGAAGGAAACCCTGTCACATACTACAATGTAAATGAACCTCAAGGACGTTATGCTAAGTGAAATAAGCCATTTACAAAAGGACAGGTAAGGTAATAACACATAGACCAGAAATTACTACTACACTTTTTTTAACTTTATTAAGTGTGTTCTGTAGCTTTATTTGTTCCTCCTTTCTTCTTATTGCCTTCCTTTATATTGTTGACTTCAGTAGTGACATGTTTTTTTGTTTTGTTATGTTTTTTGAGATGGGGTTTCACTCTTGTTGCCCAGGCTGGAGTGCAATGGTGCCATCTCAGCTCACCCCAACCTCCACCTCCCTAATTCAAGCAATTCTCCTGTCTCAGTCTCTCAGGTAGCTGGGATTACATGCATGCGCCACCACACCCAACTAATTTTGTATTTTTAGTAGAGATGGGGTTTCTCCATGTTGGTCAGGCTGGTCTTGAACTCCCGACCTCAAGTGATCTGCCCGCCTCAGCCTCCCAAAGTGCTGGCATTACAGGTGTGAGCCACTGCTCCCAGCCCAACTTTCGTAGTAACATGTTTTGATTCCCTTCTCATTTATCTTTGTGTTTATTCTATAGATATTTTTCTTGTGGTCACCATTGCAATTGCATAAAACATCTTAAAGTCATAACAGTGTATTTTAAACTGATAAATTATCTTCAATCACAAACAATACATTTTTTTTGAAAAGATGATCATGAATATCTGAGAAACCCATTTATTGATAATAGCTTTCATTTCTTCCAGGTCGTCAATCATATTTTTAATCTTTTATTCTTCTGCCTTCAGTCACAAAGGATTTCAGGTATCTTACATGTAATTCATGGAATATTATAGTAAAATACAAACAGAATGTCAATTAACATTTTCTAGGCAGCACTAAGGAAATTAAATCTCAAAGATCAAAATAATCTCACCACTGTGCATTTATCTACTGATTTATACAGTCACATTCTTAGGTAACATTCACGCAATCATACAGTTGGGTTACAACTTTTTCCCTACTTGGTCATGTTAATCTTTCTCAGGTTATAAGCTATGTTTTAGGCCTGGAGCTTCGATTCCTGGGGGTCAGCCTGAAACCAGGGTTCACAGGAGCTGACCTGGCACGTGGGTCCCCTGGAGCTTGGGTTATGCAGATGGGCCTGGGGCCTAGGGCCATCCAGGTACTGGGGCTGGCATAAAGCCTGGGTCCACACTCTGGGCTGGCTGTGAGTCATAGAGACAGACCTGATTTATCCTGGGTCTGCTGGAGCTTGGGTTACTGGAGCCAGTTGAAGGGTGAAGCCATGATCCATGGGAATTGGATCAATACTGGACAAGCCTGAAGCTTATGTTCAGGGATGTCTACCTGGTACTTTACACCAGGGATGCTAATCTGGTACTAGGATGATGTGGAGTCTGAGGTCACAAGGGCTGTCCTTGCTTGGTGAGTTTAGACCCTGAATTCAAAGAGATGAGGCAGGAAGATGAGTCTGAAGTTGCCACCTTGATGACTAGGGCTGTGGTGGCCAACTTAATGCTAGGATGGCCTTAAAGTCTGGGGCTGAGGTGCTATTCCCAGTGCTTATGGCAGTCTGAACCCTGGGGTCAGTGGGGTCAGCCTGGCACTGGTAGAGATCTGGAGACCAAGTCTACTTGACAGGCCTGGAGCCTGTGCTGTGGGATTCTGCCTAGAGCTGAGACATGTGTGGAAACTCAGTATGCAGGTACGATACCTGGAGTCTGGGATCCCAGGGGTTGTCCTGGTTTGGGCAGGTCTGGAAGCCGAGTCCATGTGTACTAACCTGATGACTACAGTTGCTGTGGGGGCTCTACCTAATGCTGAGGTAGGCTTGAAGTCTATGGCTGCAGGGCTAGCCTGTTCTGGGGCAGTCTGGAGCCTAGGGCCACTGGGATTGACCTACCACTGGGGTGGCTACACAAGCCTGGAGACTGAGGCTGTGGAATCCTTGGTACTTCATTGGGCTGGGACACTTAGTTTACAGGCTGGGGCCATGAGTGACTGTCCACCACTGTCTTTTACTGGGGTGGGTCCAGTTTCAGGGTCTGAGACAAAATCTGGTGCTTATTTTCCTCTTGTTCTCTAATTCAGAGGGTATCACTCTCCACACTGTGCTGCCTGGGGCTGGAAGAGGGATGATGTGAGTACTGTAAAACAGTTGTTCCTACTCTCTTCAATGCATCTATTTTCAGTTCCGTGTTACAGCAGGTGCTGAAATCTCCCATCTGAATTTCATAGCTCTTGCGAAGGTTTTTGCATGCATGGATAGTTGTTCAAATTGATGTTTCTGCAAGGGCATGAGTTCTGGGGAGTCCTATTCTACCATCTTGCTGATGGTCAACCTACGTTTAACTTTTTGAAGAATCTCCAAGCTATTTTCCACAGCAGCTGAAGCATTTTATACCTCTACTAGAAATGTACAAGGGCTCTGATCTCCCTATATCCTCACTAATGCTTGTCAATTTTCTTTTTTAAAAGAATTACCATCCTAGTGCATGTAAAATGGTACTTCATTGTGTTTTGATTTGCATCACTAATAACTAATGAGTATCTTTGTTTATGTGCTTGTCCATTTGTATATCTTCTTTGGAGACATAGCTGTTCAATCCCTTTGCCCATTTTTAATAGAATTTTTTGTCTTTGTATTAGTTATAGGAATTCTTTATATGTCCTAGATATTAGACCCTTATCAGATGTAAGATTTGAAAATATTTCTTTCCATTTTGTAGGTTATCTTTTTACTTTTGTGATAATGTTCTTTGATGCACATTTAAAAATTTTTTTGAGGTAGTATAATTTATCTATTTTCCTTCTGTTGCCCAGGCTTTCGGTTTCACATATGTTTTATCTAAGACTTTAAAAGTTTTAGATATTATATCTAGGCAATTAATCCATGTTGAATAACTGTTATATGTAGTCCAACTTCATTAGTTTACACGTTGGATATCCAGTTGCCACAATACCATTTTCTGAAAAGACCATTCTGTCTCTCAGTGAATAGTCTTGACAACTTTGCCAAGTATTAAATGACCATAAATATTATTTTTTTCTGGACACTCAGTATGATTCCATGTTTAGGTCCATCTTTATGCCAGTAGCACAATCTTTTGATTACAGTAGCTTTTTGGTAAGTTTTGAGGAAAAAAAAAAAAGTGAGTTCTTCAAATTTGTTCTTTTTTCAAGACACGTTTTTAGCTATTTGGGACACTTTGCAACTTCATATGAATTTGAACATTAACTTCCCATTTTGGGAGGAATAAGGCCATTGTGATTTTCATAGGGATTGCATAAATTGGTAGATCACTGGGAAGTATAGCTATTTTAATATTAACTATTTCAATTAATGAACACAGAATATATTTTTCATGTATTTATTTCTTTCAGGAATGTTTTGTAGTCTTCAGTGTATAAATCTTACCTCTCAATGGTAAAATTTATTTCTAGTTATTCTTTTGGGTACTTCTTTGAATAGAAATTTTCTTAATTTCATCCTTTGGATTATTCATTGCTTATGTATAGAATCACAATTGATTTTTATTGTACCTTCCAGGCTTTTTAAATTAATTTATTAGCTTTAGTAGTTTGTGAATTTATGTGCGTGTATTGTATATATGTGTATATTCTTTGACATTCTCTGCAGTTAGCATATCGGCATTTGCAAGTAGAGGTAGTTCTTTCCTTCCAATTTGACTGCCTTTTAATTCCTTTTCTTGCTTAAATGCTCTGGCTAGAACACCCTGCAGGATGTCAAACAGAAGTCATAAAAATCAGCATCCTTGTCTTGTTTCTAATTTTAGTACTAAAAATTTCTGGTCTTCTCCCACTGACTATGATGTTAGCTGTTGGCTTTGCATATATACCCTTTGTCATATGGAAGAATTTGCTTTCAATTTTTGTACATGAGTGTTTTTTTTTTAATCATGAATGGATGTTGGATTTTTGTCATGCTTTTCTATTACTGTGGTGTATTAATTTGATTAAATAATTAAATTGATTATCATATACAGACCTACCCTTTCATTCCTGGGATAAATCACATTTGGTCTTCATGTATAATACTTTTAATATGCTCTGATTGGACTTGCTATTAAGGAGGGTATGTGTAGCTCATAGCCTCCATTATGTGTGATGGTGTGATAGAATTTGCATATATACACATATATATTTGTTTATTTATTTATTTTCTTGCTTGTGATGTTTATTCCTCCCTCCCATCCCCTGACTTTAGTAGCAGGCTAATGTTGGCCTCATGGGAAGTGTTCCCTTCTCTTCTATTTTTTCAAAAAAATTGAGAATTGTTTTTAATAAATGTTTGTTAGAATTTCACCAACAAAGCCATCAATCTGATATTTTTTCTTGTGAGCATTTTTAAATATGGGTTCAATCTGCTGACTATAGTTCTGTTCAGATTTTCTATATTTTCTTGAATCAGTTTTATAATTTATGTGTTTCTATGTATTTTTCATCTAATTTGTCGACCTACAGTTGTTCACAGCATCACATTATATCCCTTTGTATCTGTAAGGTCAGCAGTTATGTCCCTCCATTTAGCTCTGATTTTATTTAAGTTAAAGGTTTGCCATTTTACTGATCTTTTTAAAGAAACAGTTTTGTTTTCATTGATTCTATTGTTTTTTTCTCGTCTTTATTTCATTTGTCTCTACTTCATTTGTCTCTACTCTGATCTATTTCCTTCCTTCACCTACCTCTGGGTCTAGTTTATGCTTCTTCTTCATTAATGTAGGTGTTTACAGCTCTAGGTCCCTAGGTCCCCCCCAGCACCTGTTTTGCTGCACCTAATCACTTTTGGTATACTGTGCTTTTGTTTCCATGGTCTCCACATATTTTCTAATTTCCTTTGTGATTTCTACATCAATACATGTTTAAAAGTATGTTTTTTTAAAGTATGTTTTTAAATTTCCCTGCATTTGTGAATTTTCCAAGTTTTCCTTATCATTAAGTTTTAGCTTTATTCCATTCTGTTTAGAAAATATATTTTGTATAATTTCTGTATTTTACAATTTGAGACTTGTTTTGTGGCCCCATATATGATCTATTACAGAGAACATCTCATGTGCCTTAAGAAGAATGAAAATTATGCTTTTGTTGGTGGGTTATTCAATATGTCTGTTAGTTCTTGCTGATATGTTGTTCAAATTCTCAGTTTTCTATCTTGTGTTTAGATGGTCTATCCACTTTATCTTTTTTTACTATTTTCTCCATTAAACATATTTAAGTGTTTGATTTATTCTTTTTTTCTGTATTGCACCCTTTTTATTCATTTCTCATCTCTTTTGTCTTCCCTTTTTAGGTATTTTCTTAATGGTTAACATGTAGATTACAACCAGCATCCAAATTTATAACAATTTAGCTTGCTTGCAATTTATCATCTCTAACATATGAAAACTTTGCCCCTATTTAGCCTCATCCTGTCTTTAAGTTACTACTTCATAAATTTTATCTTCATAAATTATGTGCAAATTAACATGGATTTACATATTTCATGATTTTTTATATCATGTAGAAAATAAGAGGAGTTACAAACAAAAAATACAGTACTGTCATTTATATTTACAACTGCGGTTACCTTTCTAACATTCTTACCTTTCCCATATGTCTTTGCATACTGTAGTGCTTGAATTCATCTTGAAGGATTCACTTTAGCATTTTTGTAGGGAAGGTCTACCAGAAAATCATTTTCTCAACTTTTGTGTATTTGAAGAGTAGTTTTACTGAAAATAGAATTTTTGGCTGACTTTACTGTTTTTCTTTCAATACTTTAAATATTTTGTTCTGAAGTTACTGAAATTAGCTGTTAGTCCTATTGAGGACCCCTTGTATGTAAAACTTGCTACTTGCTTGTTTTCAATATTTTATCTTTTCAAAAATTTGATCATGGTTTATATCTGGGATCTTTATGAGTTGGTCCTATTTGGAGTATTTTTTAAGCTCTTGAATGTGTAGCTCATACCCTCCATCAAACTTACGAAGTTTTCAGTGACTATTCTTTAATCTGTCCTGACTTGATAATTCTAATTCCTATTTCCAAATTCGCTAATTCTTTCTTCTGTCTTCAGAAAGCTGCTGTTGAATTATTTTAACCTATTTTAATTTTTGGCACTAGAATTCATCTTTGGATCCTTTTTTATTATTTCTTCTTTATTAATATTTTACTTCTTTAGACTAGACATTACTTTCCCAGTTTTCTTCAGTTCTTTAGCCATGACTTCCTTTAGCCTATTAAGCAGTTTTCAGATAGTTAATTTAAAGGTTTTATCTACTAATTCCAGTGTCTGTGCTTCCTCACAACCAGCTCTCTTTTTTTTCCCCCCATGTGAATAGGCCGTACTTCCTTTTTCTTGTTATGCCTTGTGATTTTTAAAAACACACAACTGTGGAGTTTGAATATTTAAATGTAGCAACTCTGGGAATTAGATTCTCCTCATAATAACACTATGCAGTTTGAATATTTACATGTGGTAACTCTGGGAATTAGATTATCCTCATTCCCCTG
This sequence comes from Chlorocebus sabaeus, assembly GCF_047675955.1. Lineage (NCBI taxonomy): Eukaryota > Metazoa > Chordata > Mammalia > Primates > Cercopithecidae > Chlorocebus > Chlorocebus sabaeus. Next base: position 15,370,650 of record NC_132913.1, read on the forward strand.
GGTTTGCTGGTGTTAATTTTTTAGGGCTCTAACTTGTCCATTTGGTGAGTTTTCCAAACTATTTTTACAAAGATTGTATTCCTTATGCTGTGTAGTTACTGAAGTCTATGTTTCATTATCTCAGCAGTAAGCAAGTGACCCAACAGAGGTGTTTTTTTCTTAAATACCTCTGGAGTTAAAAGAAAATCCTACTCTCCTAATTTGTGCAGAGTAGCTCTGAGTTGTGTTACTTCAATACCAAGCCAGACTACTCAGGACTGTGCCTTAACGTTAATATTTTGCTTTTGTAGAGCCCACAATTATCCCAAAGGTGCAAAAGCAAAATATCAAGGTTCCAAAAACAGAGCTGATGCTGTCAGTGTTTGCCAGGTGATGGTAGTTTGAATGAGTGGACCTAGTATTCAGACACTTTACTGTGCCATTCCCAAGACATCACTATCTGTCTGATTATCTCAAGGTCTAAGGCTTGCCACTTATCTCTCTCTCTCTGAAGCATGAGACTTTGCTTGTGAGAGACAGTGTACATAATTTAGTATAATTTATCATCAAAACTAGATAAAATAATTGGAGATAATGGCTAATTCATAGATCAGCAGTAGCATTTCCACATAGTAGGATAAGTTAAAGTATGACCTAGGAATACTAGTCACACATGCACAGAGCAATTTCTTTGCATTACTCTAGTAAGTTTCATTTGTCAATTGTAGAGATGCCTGGAAATGTGTTTTTGAGAACTGGTATAATTATTTAATATATCATTATTATGCTTTCATTTCTATTTTGTAGAAATCTTGATATCCATTATGTTTTTGAGAGTCACAAAATGGTTAGAAATAAGTAAATATATATAAATTTTGTGTGTCTATATATATAGGAAACGTTGATACCCATTATATTTTTGAGGGTTAGAGAGAAGTACATATATATACTACCATAATACCATATTTGGAAATAACTTCCATATATATATAGTATATATATTTACTAACGCACCTGGTTTCTAGATCTATTTTAGCCATAATTTTTCTTTTTCTAGCATGTAGCATATTGCTTCTCAAAGAGATAAATAAATTGAAAGAAGGCATAAGAAGTGAAGGATCTCTTATAAGGCAAATTAGAAGTAAATCCCAAGGTCAATGTTATCCTTCTATAGTAATATACATGATTTGCACTAAATAGACCTATATAAGATTACATATCTACCTCACCATAGGTATAAAAAAAGATTCCAGAAAATGAAAATTGTTATGTATATTCACCCTGAAAATGTTGAGGCAATGTGCATCCCCAAAGTAAGAAAGTACTGGCTACTTTCATCTCTCCATTAGAAACATCTGACTCTTGTCCAAGTGTGAATAGTTAATTCAAATAATATAAATTTGTTTTTAATTTTTAAAATGTGGCATATATAATTTGTATACCATGTACATTTAAACAAATACCTATGTCATAACTTGAAGAAAACAATAAAATTGATATTTACTTTTAAAATAAGAATATTTAAGTCTTAAAAATTACATCTTTATAGCCTCTAAACAAAACTTAGTATTTTCTTCAATTATAAATTTAAGACTAAAAATAAAAATGACACCAATAGAAACTAAAAATGTTTTTATGGTCAACTGATGTTTTTCCAGATATCTAAAAACCTCATTTATATTCATGACTTCTACAACATTGCAGTAGTTGTTATATGATAGTCTGGGCTAGAATGCATGTCATCAGAGTAAACTGGCCTCTTCTGATGCACATAGGCACCTCAAAGCCATTAGCCACCATTAAGGTAAAGCTGCATGTTCTCACATAGGTGATTTAGACACGTAAGCTTAGTTCAGTATTTTTGTAAAGAGGTGAGAGAAGTGAGACAGTTCAAATGAGAATTCTAAAACTTCCAAGGCGACATTTTCACGATTAGGGTCTTCTCTTCTTAAAAACCTTTTCCAGAAGCATTCTATAAAACTACTTACCAGATTGCAAAGAAAAGAAGTCCCAAAGCATTGGAAAGCCTTTAAGAAAGACATGTGTACTGCAAAAATTTTCAAACTGGTTGGTGACCTGGAAAAGGAAGGGAAAAGTGAACCATTTTTCAAACAACACTCTGTGTTCCCACTGATATACTTCCAAAGTTTTATGTATTTTCTAATCTAGCTAACTCTGAAATTGTTCATCAAGGTACTGCAGCTTCACTACTCCCCTTCTGTGGTAGCCACGTCCTTTAAAAAAACATTATCATTATTATTTTTTGAGACAGGGTCTCTCTCTGTCACCCAGGCTAGAGTGCAGTGGCACGAACATGGCTCACTGCAGCCTTGACTTCCTGGAGCCAAGCAATCCTCCAGCCTCATCATCCTAAGTAGCTGAGACTACAGGTGTGTATCATCACACCTGGCTAATTTTTAAAAAACGTATGTAGAGACAGGATCTTGCCATTTTTCCCAAGCTGGTCTTGAGCTCCACCTCAAGCTATCCTTCTGCCTTGGCCTCCCAAAGTGCTGGGATTACAGATGTGAGCCCCCGTGCCTGGCCTTCAAATCTATATATAATTACTCTTCAGGTGTATGCTGATGCGATAAGAGAAAATTATACCTCTTGCATGTCCATTTTAAAAACTACTAAAAGACTCAACATTTTGAGTCAACATTTTAAAGGCAGATAAAGAATGTTACTTAAAGTTATATCAAGTGGAAATGAATGCTTCTGCTGCTTGTCACAGATGGAGCTCCTATACTACTTGAAAAATCTTCCCACATTTTCAAGCTCCTCATATTATTGCTTTTTACAGAGATAGGCACTGGCATTAGAGACTCTTCCAACAACTCTGAAAGTTTTGTCAACAACCATAAAAGTCATCAGCTTTAGTATCTTAAAAATATTTTTTTCAGGCCAGTTGCGGTGGCTCACACCTGTAATCCCAGCACTTTAGGAGGCCACGGCCAGTGAATCGCCTGAGGTCAGGAGTTCTAGACAAGCCTGGCCAACATGGCAAAACCTCATCTCTACTAAAAATACAAAAAATTAGCTGGAGGTATTGGTACACACTTGTAATCCCAGCCACTCAGGAGGCTAAGACAGGAGAATCGCTTGAAAACGGGAGGCGGAGGTTGCAGTGAGCCAAGATCACATCATTGCACTCCAGCCTGGGCCACAAGAGTGAAACTCCATCTCAAAAAAATTTTTTTTTCAAATATGTGAACAGAATACATAGTGCTTCACCATCACACACACCCATTAACTTTTTTATTTTCAAGAAGAGACGTCTCATTTGGACTAAAAGGTCTAGTGCAAATCTTATTTGGACCCGTCACGTGTGTCCTTTTAGAGAAAAAAAAAAAAAACAACTCACTGAATAAATATTATCTCTATATGAGATGTTTACTTTCTATGAAATCCAGGTATTAGGTTCAATAAGGTTATAAGAGTGGAGCCCTAATTGGATAGGACTGGTGTCCTTCAAAGAAGGAAGAGGCATCGAAGCTCTCACTCTCCATGTGTGTACTGAGAAAGGCCATGTAAAGGCACAGCAACGAGGTAGCCACATGCAAAGAAGAGAGACTTTGCCAGAAGTCAAGTCTAACAGCACCTGGATCTGGACTTCCCACCTCCAGAACTGTGAGAAAATACATTTCTGTCATTTAAGCCACCCAGTCCATGGTATTTTGTTATGGCATATCTACCTCACTAGCACAACTTCTAAGGCAAAGCAAGGTGGGGGACATTCCTCTAAACAGACATCATGGCTTTTAAGAAAACTGCTACCATAAATGATAGGGCAATACATTAGCTACATTGAAAGAGATACGTAAATAGGTAGGTAGCTAGATGCCTCCCAAAACACCATGAGTGTAAATCAATTCTAAATTAGGTTAATGACATACATTTTGTATTTTTTGATATGGAATTTCATTCTGTCACCCAGTCTGGAGTGTGGTGGCACAATCTTGGCTCAGTGCAACCTCTGCCTCCCAGGTTCAAGCAATTATCCTGCCTCAGTCTCCCCAGTAGCTGGGATTATAGGCGTGTGCCACCCGCCTAGCTAATTTTTTGTAGTTTTAGTAGAGATGGGGTTTCACCATGTTGGCCAGGCTGGTCTCAAACTCCTGACCTCAAGTGATCTGCCCACCTCGGTCCCCCAAGGTGCTGGGATTACAGGCATGAGCCACTGTGCCCAGCCAAGGACATAAATTTTAAAAGCATAATTTAAAGACTTTTTTTTTTTTTTTTCTGAGACAGTCTTGTTCTGTTGCCCAGGCTGGAGTGCAGTAACATGATCAGGGCTCACTGCAACCTCTGCCTCCAGGACTCAGGCAATCCTCCTGCCTCAGCCTTCCCAGTAACTGGGACTACAAGTATGCACCACCACACCTGGCTATTTCTTGTATTTTCTTGTAGAGATGGGGCTCTCACCATGTTGCCCAGGCTCGTCTTGAACTCCTGTGCTAAATCAATCCTGCCACTATGCACAACCAATTTAAAGCCTTTTATGTGAATATAAGAGGTAGTGAATAGAAAGTGTCCAATACAATATTAAAGATTATGTTTGAGGGTATTATCTATGTTGTACCATTATTTTCATATGAATATAATAAAATGCTATGCTCAAGATCTTTTCAAAACACAGAGCTGAAAGAGGATTAGTATTCAGGGAACCTAACAAAACTAGAAATCATTATAAAAACACTAAAAACACATATTACTGGTGGGATGGGTCTCTTAATTTGATTTGTGCAGGGTTAGCAAAATCAGCCACAAACAAGAAAGTACATGGAAAAACACTAAAAACACATATTACTGGTGGGATGGGTCTCTTAATTTGATTTGTGCAGGGTTAGCAAAATCAGCCACAAACAAGAAAGTACATGGAAAATACTCATCAATGCAGAAAATTTGCAAGAATACCGAAAAATATTGTATAATATTCTTACAGTATTCTTAGCAAGAATATCAACAAGCTGTTGACGAATATATAAATTGGAAAATCTAATGGGGAGAATAATTTGGCAACATATCAGAAATTTCACTTAGGCATATTCTAGTGACTAGGCTGTCTACAGATGTGCACAATCAGAAGAATAGTTATTGTGCTGTCCAACAAATTGGAAACATATAAAAGATCATTTATAACACTGCTTCAGTGATATGACATAAGGCGAATCAACCCAGACTAAATTTGTTAACATGGATAAATTTCAAAATATAAAGTAAAAAACAAAATCAGCAGAATGCATTGTCTCTTATTAAATATATCATTTTAATTTTTATATGTATAATTAAAAATGTGCATAAGTATGCACATGTCATGGAAAATATGCATGTGGTATAAAACACAAATTTCTTGAAGTGATTCCCTCTGAGGAGGAAGGGAGGCATCAAAACTAGGCCTAGCATCTGAAAAAATTATACCTGTTAATATATTCACCAAGCAGGTGAAGTACATCTTAACATTCATTATTTCCCTACAATTTTTGTCTCATTTTTGAGTTGTTTTTAATAAATTTAAAAGATTACATCATCTACTTCATAGATTAAATTTTGAACCTAAGATTTACCTTTTAGAGATCACATTTTTAAAAAGTCTGAAAAAGCTAAGAAGTTAAACAATCAAAGGGTTAGAACTCACTCCCCGCACAGTTGAAAATCTATGTATAACTATTGACTCTCCAGCCACTAATAGGCTACTGTAACCAGACATCTTGCCAATAATATAAACAGTGAATAAACACATTTTGTATGTTATATATTGTATACTATGGTTATAGTAAACTAGAGAAAATATATTTATATATTTTCTGATTATCATAAAGGTCTTCATCCTTGCCATATTCACAATGAGAAGGCAGAGGAGGAAGAGGAAATGTTGGTCTTGCTGTTTCATGGGTGGCAGATACAGAATAAAATAGGCATGTAGTGTACCCACACAGTTCAAACCTGTTTGTGTAAGAGTCAACTAGATTTATATTAATATACATCCATAGATTATACATATAATTTTCATTATGTGTGCATTCATATTCATTCTTATATGTATTAACATATTAATTTTAACTTTTATCTCATAGAGCCATGTCCTAACAAGGGGACTTGCACCAAAAATGATAGAACAAAAGTATTTACCTATCAGAATTTTCCAATAACTTTTAAACATAACAATAGAAACTCATTCAGAAAATTAAATTTGATGTAATTAGGTAGTTATTGAAAATGAAATCTTCAGTTCTATTCCTGGCAGCAATTCATTCATCTGAATTGATTTTTAAAACCACATCCTTGTCTTTGCCTTCTTTTGAGCTATGTGGATTGATCTCATTGGGTTTCTTTCCCAATCTGGAGCCTCTCTATAGTCATCCGGTCATGGGTGTTATTTGCATCAGAATGAAATCAAGCCATGTATTCATGATAATCTGGAGAAAAGTGAGGGCATCCTCTGGGTGGTATCAGAAAAGTTGGAGGCAGCCCTGGCTCCTATGCATTGTGAGCTACTCACCTCAATTTTGAGTTTCCTAGAATTAATAGCCTCTGTTTTAGGGAAAGAAAGATGGTCCTCAATACACTTGACAAATATCTACATAGTGAGGATGAACATTTTGACTTGTAATAAAAATTGAAAAGGAAACATGCTTTTGAGAGAATATCCAGCAGCTATTGACCAAAAAAAAAAATTATCTTTCTCTTGCAGTGTAAATGACATTTTTTTTTACTGTGTGTATGTGTGTGTTTTGAAAACATTTCTGTATTGTGAGTTTGTGTTGTTATAGATTATTTATTTCATGATTTTGCTTTTCGTGGTATCACAGTGCTTTTTATCATAACAGCATTTCACACCAATCACTTTGAAACTGAGGACTCTAATTCCAACTTGTCAAAAAGACGACGAGATGAAATGTGAAAACTGCCTGACAAGAGGCAGATATCTGTGCACCAAGAAATGATATTCACTACTCACTTTGTGAATTAGATGTATAAAATTACAGCTTCCATGGCAGTGATGGGCATTTGAGGCAATTTGTCTACAAAGGAATCTCAGATAAGCATCTTTAATAAAACTCATGTCTCCCCTGTTGGTCTGTGCCTCATTATACTGTAAACCTAAGATTCGATTTTATATAAATGCATATATATCTAAACTCCAGTTTTATAATGGTATCCTATTTCTATGTACTACAATATTACCATATGTATAGCCTTACAAGTATAATTTAAATATCAAGGCAGTGTATCTACTCTAAAATCTTCTCCACATAACTGTACAGAGTTAAAGATTTGAAAGGGTCTAGCTAGAACTACGTGCTTTACCAACTTAATTTTGTATATGTACTTTCTTCATTTGTGACACACTATCAGATGACTGTCCTTTAAATGCAAAATATATCTTAAGTAAACAGCACATAATTATTTTATTCTTCTTCAGGGTCTGTATGATGGTTAATATTATGTGTCAACTTGACTGGACCACCAGCTGTTCAGATATTTTGTCAGATGTCACCAACATTTATCTGTTCTTATAGATAAGTTTTAAAACTTATCACATAATCCTTATTCATAATACACCATCACTATAAGCTGAGACTTTCTGCTAGTGTTTAGGGTAGATTAACAACAGAAATATGTGGCTAAAATTTGAGAAGCATTTTTCTTGATTCAATATTTTTCCTCACACACATTTGGGTTAATCCAAGAAATCTCAGTTTTAAAGAGGTACTAACTTTGTTACTTTTTCAACGTTTTTTGAGAACACACTAAAAGACAATTCATTTTCTGTGAATTCTAAATTTTCATGTAAACCAAAGACTTAAATTTAGAATACAGTCAAATCTGACTAATGCTGAGTAACTTGGGGAGAGATTTGATCTTTAAAAATTCAGATTAAAAATAATTGTAAAACCAAAGGAAGCTAAGTAATACTCATAGGATAGTCACACAAACCCCAGCAGCAGAATATATATTCTTCAAGAAAACAGTGAACATGTAATATGATAGATTGCTTTCTGAGCCATAGAACAGGTCTCAGTATTCTAAATTTATGTATATAATACAAGGTTTTATTATATGCCTTCGGGGGATTCAATTAGAAATTAATAACACAGAGATACTTGAAATATTGTAATGTAGACAGTAAATAACATAGCATTAAATAAGAAAACATGTCCACTTCTAATCTTCAACTAAAGCAGTGCTTTGAGAAACAAATTATAGATTTGAACATTTTTAAAGAAATAGAGCTCATGTTAATTAGAAAACTACTAAATTACGATTAAATAATAAAATAAAAAACAGAAGAATGGGAAGATCAGTAAAGTCGATAAGCCTCAAGCCAAACTGATTAAAAAATGTGAGGAAAAACCACAAATATCAGGAAAAAGGAACATGGCATCACTGCAGTTCTTATCAGCGTTAACAGTTTAAAGATGTCTGTCAATAAATTCCAAATTTTAGATGAAATGATGACTATCTTAAATGACAGCAACTACCAAACTCACTTAAAAGGTAATATATAACCTAAATAGCTGTATATCAAACAGTGACATGTGATGGAAGAAATTAGAATTTTAGGTAAAACATTCATAGAAAGAAAACTCCAGTTTCAGATTTATCCCTGGTAAATTCCACCAAACACTGAAAGAAGAAACATTTCCAATTTTACAAGTTTGTCAGAAAATAGAGTTGCAGAAAGCATTTTCAAACTCATTATATGAGGCCAACATTATCCTGACACTTAAACCAAAGATATAAGAAAAGTACACAGCAACATGTTTCATAAAAATAAATACAAAAATTTGTTAAGAAAATTAAATCCAATGATACATAAAAAGATAATGCATCATGATTAAGTGTAAGAATGCAAGGCTATTTAAATAATCATACCATTAAATTAATGAAGAAAAATGCATAACAGTAATCTCAAGCATTTAACAGAACTGAATCTCCATTTATGGTAAAACTCTCAGCAAACTAATAATATAAGCAAAATTTCTCAACCTGATAAAAGGCATATACGATAAAACATTTAATGGTTAAAACTGAATGCTTTTCCTCCAAGATCAGAAATGCAGAAAGGATGTCTGTTTTTACCTCATCTATTAAACATTACATTGGAGAATTTATGCAATAAAGTAGGAAAAAAGTTAATCACACATTAGAAAGCAAAGATTAAATCTGTATTTAGAGGTGGCATGATTGTCTATGCAGGAAATCCTAGGAATCTACCAAAAAAATGTAACTGGTACCTCTGTCTAGCAAGTTTGGAAGATATGGAGTATTTGTATATATAAGCAACAAATAATTATAAATTACAATACCATTAAAATACATAATATTTAGCAATAAATTGAACAAAAGGTGTAAAAGGCCTCTAAACTGATAAAATTAAGATTTCTAAGAATATAGAGCTATATCAAACTGATTGATCAAAAAATGTGATATCATGTTACTTGTCCCCAAAATATCTACAGATTCAATGCAATTTTAATTGGTATTTCATCAGGCTTTTGTATAGAAATTGTCAAGATGATTATAAAATTTACATGGAATTTCAAAAGACAAAGTCGGGGAAAAACTACCTTGAAAGATAAAAAATTTGGAGGATTTATTCTTGTTTTACCTAATTGAATTACTGATACTTGCAACAAGTTGGATAAATCTCAAAATAGCTATGCTTTGTGAAGCCAGATCCAAAAGTATATGCACTGTAAACACCATTTACATAACCTTCTAGAAAATGAAAACTATATGAAATAAAGCAGATTGGGGACTGCCAGAGGAAGGACGGGCCGGGCGCAGTGGCTCACGCCTGTAATCCCAGCACTTTGGGAGGCCGAGACAGGCGGATCACAACATCAGAAGTTCGAGACCAGCCTGGCCAACATGGTGAAACCCCATCTCTGCTGAAAATACAAAAAAAATTAGCCAGGCATGGTGGCGCATGCCTGTAATCCCAGCTACTCAGGAGGCTGAGGCAGGTGAATTGCTTGAACTCGGGATGCAGAGGTTTCAGTGAGTTGAGATCCCACCATTGCACTCCAGCCTGGGAGACAGAGAGAAACTCTGTCTCAAAAAAAAAAAAAAAAAAAAAAAGAGGATTGACACAAGCATATGAGAAAACTTTGAGGGATGCTTAAATATGTCAATTATCTTGACTGTGCAGAAGTTCTCATCAGTGCAGGCAGTCCTTGCTTGGCATGGTAGAAAACTTCTGCATATCAGGACTGAATTCATGCATGTCAAGGTTCCATGGTAACAATGCACAACATTTTCACTTTGCACAGTGATAAAGGAAGGAAGCTGTTCACTACTCTCCACTATCACCATATCCTACAAAGAGAGGTGGCCTCAAATATATAGTTAATTATAGGTGACTTATACTAAAATAAAACTGAGACATTGTTTTACTTATCTTTTTGATGAGTATCAAATTAGCTACACCTTTAAAGACAATTTTCTCTCACATAAATGTATACCTCTTATGCCATTATTTTTCAAATACTAGTAGCTTCTTAAATCAGCATACCCCCACATATCATCCAGAAACCATCTAGATCAACAAACGGCAGAAATAAAACCACTCATAACTGTTGTCCAGCATTAGTAAGAGAGAAATAATATTACAGCTCGGAATTATATGTGTGTAATGAAATGAACACTCAAACCAACAGAGACAGCTGCATGGGCAATGCAGAAGTGGGTTTTATGAAGATTTCTGAGGAGGAGGAAAGTCATACCGTAAAAGGGGAACTATTGCAGCCTGAGACCGGGGTGATTGGACTGGCCACAGGAAAATAGAAAGGAAGGGATTTAACTTTTGCAGAAGGAAGAGGTAGTTTGGAAGAAACAGGATTCCTTTGCAGCCTTGGTGGTGATGAGAAAGAAAGAAGTAACTGATCAAAATTAAGCTTTATATATAAACAGGAGAGTATTACTATAAAATCAATACTCTCTACCAATAAGGCAACGATAAGTTAAAGAAACATCATTCTAAGAGAAGACACTTGAACACAAAAGCCGGTCAAATCTTTAACCCTTTCTTATGTTGAAACAGCTGCCACTGTAGTCTAAAAAAGAAAAACAAAAAACATTTAAAACTAAATAATGACTGGGGGGCACACCCAAGATGACCGAATAGGAACAGCTCCAGCCTCCAGCTCCCAGCGTGAGCAATACAGAAGACAGGCGATTTGTGCATTTTCAACTGAGGTACCAGGTTCATCTCACTGGGGCCTGTCCGACAGTTGGAGCTGGTCCGTGGGAGCAGCCTGACCAGCAAGAGCTGAAGCAAGGCGAGGCATCGCCTCACCTGGGAAGCCCAAGGGGGAAGGGAATTCCTTTACCTAGCCAAAGGAAATTGAGACATGCAATACCTGGAAAATCAGGTAACTCCCACCCTAATACTGCACTTTACCAAGGGTCTTAGCACACCAGAAGATTATATCCCATACCTTGCCCAGAGGGTCCCATGCTCACGGAGCCTCCCTCATTGCAAGCACAGCAGTCTGAGATCTAACTGCAAGGTGGCAGCGAGGCTAGGGGAGGGGCACCTGCCATTGCTGAGGTTTAGGTAGGTAAACAAAGCTTCTGGGAAGCTCAAATTGCGTGGAGCCCACCACAGCTCAAGGAGGCCGGCCTGCCTCTGTAGACACCACCTCTGGGGACAGGGCATAGCTAAACAAAAAGCAGCAGAAACCTCGACAGAGGTAAATTCCCCTTTGTGACAGCTTTGAAGAGAGCAGTGGATCTCCCAGCACAGAGGTTGAGATCTGAGAACAGACTGCCTGCTCAAGTGGGTCCCTGACCCCTGAGTAGCCTAACTGGGAGAAATCCCCCACTGGGTGCAGACCGACACCTCACACGGGGGGGTACACCCCTGAGAGAAGCTTCCAGGCAAGAATCAGACAGCAACACTCGCTGTTCAGCAATATTCTATCTTCTGCAGCCTCCGCTGCTGATACCCAGGCAAACAGCGTCTGGAGTGGACCTCAAGAAAACTCCAACAGACATGCAGCTGAGAGTCCTGACTGTTAGAAAGGAAAACTAACAAACAGAAAGGATGCCCACACCAAAACCCCATCAGGATGTCATCATCATCAAAGACCAAAGGCAGAGAAAACGACAAAGATGGGGAAAAAGCAGTGGAGAAAAGCTGGAAATTCAAAAAAATCAGAGCGCATCTCCCCCTCCAAAGGAACGCAGCTCATTGCCAGCAACGGAACAAAGCTGGATGGAGAATGACTTTGATGAGTTGAGAGATGAAGGTTTCAGTCAATCAAACTTCTCAGAGCTAAAGGAGGAACTACGTAAAGTGCTCAAAGAAACTAAAAACCGTGAAAAAAGCAGGCAATAATTAATAGCCTACCAACCAAAAAAAGTCCAGGACCAGATGGATTCACAGCCGAATTCTACCAGAGGTACAAGGAGGAGTTGGTACAATTACTTCTGAAACGATTCCAATCAATAGAAAAAGAGGGAATCCTCCCTAACTCATTTTACGAGGCCAACATCATCCTGATACCAAAGCCTGGCAGAGATACAAAAAAAAAAAGAGAATTTTACACCAATATCCATGATAAACATCGATGCGAAAATCCTCCATAAAATACTGGCAAACAGAATCCAGCAGCACATCAAAAAGCTTATCCACCATGATCAAGTGGGCTTCATCCCTGGGATGCAAGGCTGGTTCACCATATGCAAATCAATAAACATAATCCAGCATATAAACTGAACCAAAGACAAAAACCACATGATTATCTCAATAGATGCAGAAAAGGCCTTTGACAAAATTCAACAGCCCTTCATGCTAAAAACACTCAATAAATTCGGTATTGATGGAACGTATCTCAAAATCATAAGAGCTAGTTATGACAAACCCACAGCCAATATCATACTGAACGGGCAAAAACTGGAAGCATTCCCTTTGAAAACTGGCACAAGACAGGGATGCTCTCTCTCACCACTCCTATTCAACACAGTGTTGGAAATTCTGGCTAGGGCAATCAGGCAAGAGAAAGAAGTAAAGGGGATTCAGTTAGGAAAAGAAGTCATCAAATTGTCCCTGTTTGCAGATGACATGATTGTATATTTAGAAAACCCCATTGGCTCAGCCCAAAATCTCCTTAAGCTGATAAGCAACTTCAGCAAAATCTCAGGATACAAAATCAATGTGCAAAAATCACAAGCATTGCTATAAACCATTAACAGAGAGCCAAATCATAAATGAACTCCCATTCACAATAGCTTCAAAGAGAATAAAATACCTAGGAATCCAACTTACAAGGGATGTAAAGGACCTCTTCAAGGAGAACTACAAACCACTGCTCAGTGAAATCAAAGAGGACACAAACAAATGGAAGAACATTCCATGCTCATGGATAGGAAGAATCAATATCGTGAAAATGGCCATACTGCCCAAGGTAATTTATAGATTCAATGCCATCCCCATTAAGCTACCAATGACTTTCTTCACAGAATTGGAAAAAACTGCTTTAAAGTTCATGTGGAACCAAAAAAGACCCCGTATTGCCAAGATAATCCTAAGCCAAAAGAACAAAGCTGGAGGCATCACGCTACTTGCCTTCCAACTCTACTACAAGGCTACAGTAACCAAAACAGCATGGTACTGGTACCAAAACAGAGACAGAGACCAATGGAACAGAACAGAGTCCTCAGAAATGATACCACACATCTACAGCCATCTGATCTTTGACAAACCTGACAAAAACAAGAAATGGGGAAAGGATTCCCTATTTAATAAATGGTGCTGGGAAAATTGGCTAGCCATAAGTAGAAAGCTGAAACTGGATCCTTTCCTTACTCCTTATACGAAAATTAATTCAAGATGGATTAGAGACTTAAATGTTAGACCTAAAACCATAAAAACCCTAAAAGAAAACCTAAGTAATACCATTCAGGACGTAGGCATAGGCAAGGACTTCATGTCTAAAACACCAAAAGCAATGGCAACAAAAGCCAAAATTGACAAATGGGATCCAATTAAACTAAAGAGCTTCTGCACAGCAAAAGAAACTACCATCAGAGTGAACAGGCCACCTACAGAATGGGAGAAAATTTTTGCAATCTACTCATCTGACAAAAGGGCTAATATGCAGAACCTATAAAGAACTCAATCAAATTTACAAGAAAAAAACCAAACAACCCCATGAAAAAGTGGACAAAAGATATGAACAGACACTTCTCAAAAGAAGACATTCATACAGCCAACAGACACATGAAAAAATGTTCATCATCACTGGCCATCAGAGAAATGCAAATCAAAACCACAATGAGATACCATCTCACACCAGTTAAAATGGCAATCATTAAAACATCAGGAAACAACAGTTGCTGGAGAGGATGTGGAGAAATAGGAAAACTTTTCCACTGTTGGTGGGACTGTAAACTAGTTCAACCATTGTGGAAAACAGTGTGGCGATTCCTCAAGGATCTAGACCTAGAAATATGTCATTTCACCCAGCCATCCCATTACTAGGGATATACCCAAAGGATTATAAGTCATGTTGCTATAAAGACACATGCACACGTATGTTTACTGCGGCACTATTCACAATAGCAAAGACTTGGAATCAACCCAAATGTCCATCAGTGACAGACTGGATTAAGAAAGTGTGGCACATATACACCATGGAATACTATGTAGCCATAAAAAAAGATGTCCCTACAAAGGGACATGGATGCAGCTGGAAACCATCATTCTCAGCAAACTATCGCACGAACAGAAAACCAAACACCACATGTTCTCACTCATAGGTGGGAATTGAACAATGAGATCACTTGGACACAGGAACGGGAACATCACACACTGGGTCCTATTGTGGGGAGTGGGGGGAAGGATGACATTAGGAGATATACCTAATGTAAATGACGAGTTAATGGGTGCAGCACACCAACATGCCACATATGTAACAAACCTGCATATGTAACAAAGCTGCATGTTGTGCACATGTACCCTAGAACTTAAAATATAATTTAAAAAAACCTAAATAATGGCGGGTAATATATAAGTAAAATTACTGCACGGAAAAATTAGAAAATGAAACATTTCAAATAACAGAAACAATCACCTCTAAAACAAGAAAGCAAAAAAAAAAAAACATATACAACAAATAGGCATTTAGTATCATAAAAGGTGCATTTTATAGACATAAAACAGAATTCCAAATTTCAGTATCTCCTGAAAAAAAACAAGATATAAGACAAACTTTAATTAAAGTGACAAAAAAGAAACAGATTTTCTTTTTTGTAATGAAATTTTTCTGCAGTCAAGTTTAGTAGATAATTGTTATTTAAAACCCACATACTAAATATACTAAAAGTAGCCACAATGCAGTCCACAGGCATGACTAAGATGTGCCATTTTTTAGTTTTATATGAATTATAATTTCCTCTGTGATGGATATTTGTGTTTATATTCAGATTCAAGGAAAGATATTAGTCACCTGTACGCCATACACTCTTCCTTACTTAAATATGTTGCCTTACTTAATTTCATCAATTCTTTGGGGTAGGTGTTTTACTTTCTACTTTGTAAGTGAAATTTTGAGAAACAGCAAAGTTAAGAGAGGTGCTTAAGATCACGGAGATAATAAATGTCCAAGCTAGATTTAAATCCACTTCTCTCTGCCTCTGTGTCCAGTGTTCTTTCCATTTTTCTGCTGAGAAACTCAATCTATTGTACTCTGTAAACTGTAGGTTTCATTGATATTCATGTGTAAATAACTACTTTTAAAAAATTTAACTGAGTTGTGCATGCATTAAATGCCAGAAAATGTCATAAACATATCAAGAAAAAGTTAAAGCAGGAGGTTATCATGACAACCTCTGAAATTGAATTCTAAGTTGAGTAGATGGGGACACAGCTGAAAATAAAATAGAATTTTAGTTTGTGCTTAGGGTGGAGAAAGTTGTAAGAAAACAAATTATATCCTAAAAAAAGCAGGATACAAAACTGACAAATTATAATATTTTTTGGTCTGTTTTTTAATGTCCATCAAAGAGCTGAGGTGGCAAAAAAAGATAGTATGAAATAAAAGCCATAAAATGACAAATTTTTCTCAGGAGATAAGACATCCATGGCAGATTTCATCCTTAGCAGAAGATAGGAAGATAAATTGTAAATATGCTTTTAAGTGTAACTTAGGTGTTGGCACAGTGGTTTAGAATTCCCAGGAGCCCCAAACAAAAGGAGTCAGTATTCCCTGTCAGCTGTTTTTCTTGAACCTACACTGTGTGCTCATGAGACAGATTGTGGGCAGGGTAGAATAGCTGAGAGAGATTTCTTCTGAGGCATAGGCATAGCAAGCTAGCCGAAGGCAGGCAAGAACTGAAGAAAACTCAAATACTTACATCTCATACTGATTTTGAGTATTTTGGCATCTGCAGCTAGGACGAAGGACTGAGAAAACACTGCCTCTTTTAAGTACAGACATACAGAGCCCACTCAAGTCTAAAGTCAGGGTGAAAAAACTTAGAGAAATTCTACAGGTACACACTGGACCTTATTCTGAGTAGAATGAAGCAGGCAACTTTATTACGGTAGTCAGGAGACCTGAAAGAGTTGCACTAATTGAGGATCAAGACTATGGAGTTTGTAGATGGCTGAGAATCAGGCAGAGAACTAAGACAAATGTACTGGGCAATATTATTTTCCATATTTACCTATATGTAAAACATATAAAAATAAGAGTAGCAAAAAATTGGCCCTACAAACTAGAATTCAATCATTGCTGAAAAATAATAATAGCGATGACCCATTACATGAATAGATACACCACATCTATTGAGCAGATGACTCAATATTAAGAGGTCAATCTTCCCCAAGTTGCTTTATAATTCAATGTTATTATAATGAAAATACTTTAAAGTATTTTTGTATTAATATACAGATAAAAAATTTGTACAAAACTGCAAATAATATAAGATATCCAAAATAATATTGAAAAGAAAGAATATATATTGAAGACATATTACCAGATTATAGAGCTACAGTAACTGAGAGAGCATAGTATTGGATAAAAGACATACAAAAAGTTCTGTGGAAAGAGCATCAAGAGTCTCACCCGTATTGAATTAATGAAGAATGCCAAAGCAATGCAACGAGTAAGGGAATGTCATATTAGAAGTGATTTGAAAACAAAGTACTCTCTACATAAACATTTACCTTAAAATAATACTGCAGACATAAAACTCCACAATTCAAACAATAAATTTATGGAAGAAAATTCTTTGAAAGATTGGGACCCTAAAGTCAAGCAAACATTTTTAGAATGGGCTCAGATTACTAATAAAAATAATAAATTAGACTTTACTGTCATTAAAGTCCTTTACGCATCCAAATTACCTAGTAAATGAATACATTAGCCAAAGTTTGTGAAAATGTATGTGTAAATACACACCTAAGAATTCATAAATGGAATATATAAACAACTCATGAAATTCGATAATAGACTAGCAGTAGAAACTAAAATAGGCAAATGATTTGAAATACGCTCTACAAAAGAATATGTAGAAATGGTTAAAGTACTCAACATCATTAATCATCACTGCAACAAAACTTAAACCTCAATGACATAGTCCAACACCTTCAGCCGAATGGTTAAAATACAAAAAGCTGGGCAGAGGATCCAAGATGGCTGACATCGTCCACTTAGAGAGGAACATCTTCCACCAAGAGACTGGGACATTGAGAAGACTGGCACACTTCGAACAGACCTTTAGAGGACAGAAATTGAGAGTGGATAGACTAAGGATGCAGACACTGAGCTGAAATGGGAGGTAGCAAGGAACTCTGCAGGGGACTTCTGAGCACAAGAACTTCTTCCTGGTCTCTAGAGACTCCTGGGAAGGGGTGAGTTGAATAAGTGAGGAGTATCTCACTATTGCTATGGACCTTTAGAACCCTGGCATCAGCAGATCCCATGAACACCACAGAAACTTGAGCTGGTAGCAAGAGCTACTTAGAGAGGCAATAGGAGCAGTACTCCAGCCTGTGCAGAGCCCAGAGGGTTTGGGGCAGAAATGTCTGCAGTGGAGCATGGCCAGCCAGAGATACCCATCTCCCAAGGCTTACCATACTACTCTAAGAGACTTTAGCCTTGGGATGACTATCAGACCTAGACAAAATAGGGTGGTCTTGTCTATGAGACGGGGTCAGTTCAATCTGAGCACCACCCTACCTGCTGACCTCTCCAAGGGCCCCAGCATGGCCATGGCCATGGCCATGTAGCACAACCTCAGATGCCCTAGCAGGGTACTTTCTGAGGGCCCTCATCATAGGTCCCTCACCAGCAGATGGCAACAGATTATCAGAGCTCTCCAGCCAACTGGACCCACCGATATGCACCAGTTCCCCTGCACCCTCCCGCTGGTACAGCACCCCCAGGCCCCGCCCCCCTTTGCCTGCATGCACTCACCCATGGCCACACCCCTGCTGGTTTGCCAGGGCGCGTACATGTGGACCTCTCCTCCCCTCCCCTACTGGCATGTACGTGTGTGCACAGCCCTCTGGTGCCACTGCACAAGCACACGCCACTGTCCCCATGCCCTCCTGCTAATGCACAGGCACCTAGCTGCACTGCCATCGCTAGTGCCACCATGCACATGAATGCCGGAAGCCCTTCCCTCTCCAGTGCCCCACCCCTGCCAAGCTACGATTGCCACTGGAGCAAGCACACGCAGGAACAGTCGCAGCCCCACTGCCATTAGTGTCCTGCCCCAGCCAATGCACATGCAACTTGCTATGCTTCGGTAACTGCTGGCATGTGTGAGTAAGTACAAGATTCCACTGCCCCAAAGAAACTCTTTGCCTGGCAACACCCATTGGAGTCTCATGGCAAGCAGACCAGGAACACCTCAGCCCCTCCAGTGCAGCAGGTTTCTAACCTCTAGGGGCCAGAGACCAAAGCCAGGGTTCTGGTGCCAGCCACTCAGAATTGGAGCATACAGTCCAGGAGTGCCAAGCTCAGCCTTGGCCCCCTAAAATCTTCCAGAAACAAAGTCAGTTGACTGAACTCATATTATATATACCACAATCAAACCCCCCAGAGCATCAAAGAAGATAACAACTAAAAACAATATCCATAGGGGAGCAATATCAAAAATTGAAGGAACATCATCCTACACATGAGAGAAACAGTACAGAAACCTTGTCAACTAAAAAAGCCAGGCTGTCTTCTTACCTCCAAACAACCACACTACCTCCCTAGCAGTGGTTCCTAACCAGGCTAAAATGACAGATGTATAATTCAGAATATGGATATGAACAAAGATTATCGAGATTGAGCAGAGAGTTGTAACTCAATCTATGAAATACAGTAAAACAATTCAAGAGCTGAAAGACAAAATGTCAATTTTAAGAAAACACCTAACTGCACCGATAGAGCTGAAAAGCTTACTTCAAGAATTCCGTAATGCAATTGCAAGTATTAAACAGCAGAATCAACTGGGCTATGGAGAGAATCTCAGAGCCCAAGAACTGTTTCTCAAAAATAACTCAGAAAATTTTTAAACAATGAATAAATAGAACTTATGAGAAATATGAGATTATGTAAAAAGATTAAAAATATGACTCATTGGTATCCCTGAAAAAAGGAGAGAAAGCAAGCAACTTAGAACACATATTTGAGGATATTATCCATGAAAACTACTCCAACCTCACCAGAGAGGCAAACATTCAAATTCAGGAAATGTAGAGAACCTCTGTGAGATGCTATGCAAGATGATCATCTCTAAGACAAGACTCAGAGTCATCAGATTCTGAGATTGAAATGAAAGAAAAATGGTAAAGGCAAATAGAAGGAGTAGGTCACCTAGAAAGGGAACCCCATTTGCAGAAACCCTGAAAGCCAGAGGAGATTGGGGGCCTATGATCGATATTCTTAAAGAAAATAAATGTCAATGATGAATTTTATATCCAGCCAAACTAAACTTCATGAGCAAAGGAAAACTGAGATCCTTTTCAGTCAAGCAAATGCTAAGGGAATTCATTGCCACCAGACCTGTCTTACAAGAGGTCCTTAAGGGAGTGTTAAATATGGAAAGGAAACACCATTTCCAGCCACCATAAAAAACACACTTAAATACATAGAAAGTGCACTTAAGTACATTATAAAGCAACTAACTACACAGTCAAGTCTGCATAATAACTGGCTATCATTTCAATGACAAGATCAAATTCACACATATCAATATTAACTTTGAATGTAAATGAGCTACATGCTCCAATTAAAAGGAACAGAGTGGCAAGCCTGATAAAGAAGCAAGATGTACTGTGTGCTGTCTTCAATAGACACATCTCAAATGCAAGGACACCCATTGGTTCAATGTAAAGTGATGAAAAAAATATACCAAATCAAATGGAAAACTGAAAAAAAGCAGGTATTGCTATTCTAATTTCATACTAAACTGACTTTAAGTGAACAATAATTTAAGAAAAACACATAAAAAGAAGAACATTACATAATGATAAAGGGTTTGATTCAATAAGACCTAACTATTTTAATTAAAAATGCACCCAACACAGGGGCACCAATATTTATAAAACAAGTCCTTAACGTCCTAAAAGAGACTTAGATAACCACAAACTGGTGAAATTCAACACTCACTGGTATTGGACATATCATCAAGGCAGAGAAGTAACACAGATATTTGAGACCTAAACACAACACTTGATCACACGGCCCCAACAGACACCTACAGAAGTTGCCGCAGAAAAATGAGAGAGTATATACATTCTTTTCATTTACACATGCACATTCTCTAAAATTGATCACACAATCAGCCATAAAACAATTCTCAGAAAATTAAAAAAAAAAAATTATACTAATCACACTCTTGGACTATAGCACAATAAAAATAGAAATCAATACTAAGAAAAGTGCTCAAAATCATAAATTACATGGAAATTAAGCTGTTCTTGAATGACATTTGTATAAACAAAAAAGGCAGAAATCAAGAAATTCTTTGAAACTAATGAGAACGAAGATACAACATACCAGAATATCTGGGATACAAATAAAACAAGAGGAAAGATTATAGCACTAAATGCCTATACCTAAAAGTAAGAGAGACCTCAAATTATCAATCTAATATTGCATCTAGAAGAACTAGAGATACAAGAGCAAGCCAACCCCAGTGCCAGTAGAGGAAAAGAAATAACCAAAATCAGAACTTACCTGAAGGAGATGTGAAAAACCATAAGATCAACAAATCCTATGTCTTTTTTTTTTTGAAAGAATTAGGTACTGGTAGACTACTCACTTAAAAAGCTTTGTAGAGACTCTCTGTTTTCACTCCACATGTAAAGAGCTTGTAAGTTGCCACTGTACCTAAACAACAAATAAAAGGCTGAAGAAACTAAAATTAACAACTCTTTTAGATCCACAGGAGAGTGAGGTCACAGGGCAAGCTGCCTCCCCCAGTTGTACAGATAGACAGGCAAATACAGGAAGTCCTGACTTAACTGGAGCAGACTCAGTAGTGGAAAGGACTGCAGGAACAAGTGTTGGGGTAGAAAAACCTGAACTAAAATTCCAAAATTTCTGGACACTCATTGTGGACAAGTCTGAGAATTAAAAATTTCAGTCATGGGAGTCCTATATTTTGTGAGTTTTATCTTGAAAATCACAAATAGGTTCTCAGTAAGTATCACAGGGAAATTGTTCTGTTATTCTGATGAGGTTGAAGAGGAACCATTCGAAATATGTCATAGCATTCTGTTCTTCTTCAGAAGTTCTGCTCTCAACAACAACAAACCCTATTTTTAAAATGTATTAACTGCTGGTGTTTTATCAGCGCCTAGCTGAACTGAGAAAAAAAAATACACAACTCCAGTCCACTACAGCCAAACTTTTCCACCCAAAATGAAAAAATAAGAGCAGAATACACATTCTTCTAAAGCTCACATGGAACTTATACAAAGAACGACCACATTCTGAGTGAAAAAATATACCTTGCCAAATTTAAGAATAGAAATCATTTAATATCTGCTATCAGATTACAATGGAATTAAACTGGAATCAATAACAAAAAAAGGAAAATCCTAATATATGTGAATATTAAAAAAACAGAGTTCTAAATAATACATGGTCAAAGAAAATCTCAAAAATATTTAAAAATAATTTTAATTATTGAAAATGAAAACAACTTAAAAAAATATGTGGGATGCAGTAAAAGTGCTTGAAGAAAACTGTACAACATATTTAAATGCATATATTATAAAACCAGAATGATCTAAAGTTACTTAAGCTTCCACCTTAGAAAAAAAGAAAAAGAAGAGAAAATTAAGGTACAATGAAGGAAAGCAATAAGAGAACAAAAATTGATAAAATTAAATAAGAAATAGAGAGCAATCAATGAAATCTAAAGCTGTTTCTTTGAAAAGACCAAAAAATTTAAAAGCCTACAATAATGCTTATTAAGGTAAAGAGAGAGCAGATAGAAATTACTCATATCAGAAATAAAAGGTTATATTATTGCAGATTCTAGGAATCTTAAAAGGATAATAAAGAAATATTATGAATAATCCTATGCCCACAAATTTGATAACCTAGATAAAACAGACCAATTCTTTGAAAGCCATAATCTTCTGAAGCTCAATCAAGAAAAAATAGATGCTTTGAACAGACCTATATCTATTAAAGAAATTATTAATAATCTCCTGAAGCAGAAAGCACCAGGCCCATATAGTTTCATTGGTGAATTTTACCAAACATTTTGGAACAGATTAAACCAATTATCTACAAGCTCTTTCCGAACATAAAAACAGGGAGAATAACTTCTTAACTTAGTCTATGAAGCCATCATTATCTTAACACCCAAACCAAAGACAATACCAAAAAACTACATATCAATATCTCTTATGAACACAGATGCAAACATTTTCAATGAAATATTACCAAATTCAATATAACAATGTACAAACATAATGATATACCACAACCAAGTACGATTTTACTCAGGTATGCAAAGCTGATTCAGTATTTGAAAATCAATTAATATAATCCATCAACAGGCTGAAATAGAAAAATTACATGATCCCATAAGTAGATATACAAAAAAAAAAAACCTGACAAAATCAAAAACCTGCTTATAACAAAAATTTTCGGTAAACTTGGAATAGAGAAGAAAATTCTACAACTTCATCAAAAATAGCTACAAAGAACTTAAAGCTAACATCACACTTCATGGTGAGAAGCTAGAAGCTTTTCTACTAAGAAAGAGTCAAGAATATTTCCTCTCACCACTGATTTTTGACATTTTCCTGGAAGTCCTAGGAAATGCAGGGAGACAATAAAAGAAAATGTAAAATATATGGATTAGAAACAGAAATAAAAATAAAAATGCTAGGTTTTTTTTTTTGTTTTTTTTGTTTTTGGCAGAAGATTTGCTCATCTATATATAAAATTCGAAGTAACAAAATATTCTGGATCTATTATATGACTATAGCAAGGTTTCAGAATACTAAATTTATATCAGAAAGTTCATTGCTTTTATATATATATATATACTAGCAATGAACAAATGGAATTTGAAATTAAAAAGCACAAAACATAATACCATTTACGTGAGCACCTTACAAAAATGAAATACTTAGGAATGTACCTGAAAAGATAATGTATGTCTAAAAGGAAAACCATAACATGGAATGAAAGAAATCAAATAAGGAATAAACAGATGGAGAACTATTCCATGTTAATAAGGAAGAATCAATACTGTCAAGTTGTCAGTTCTTCTCAATCTGATCTACAGATTCAGTGCAATCTCAGGCAACACCACAGAAAGGTATTTTGTCAGTATTGACAACATTGTATAGAAGGGCAGAAGACCCAGAATTGCCAATGAAATACTAAAGAACAACATTGGAGGACTGATATTACCTGGCTTTAAACCTTTCTATAAAGCTATAATAATAAAGACCCTTTCTATAAAGCCATAATAATAAAGACCCTTTCTATAAAGCTATAGTAATAAAGACTATGTGTTATTGATGAAAGATTAGACAAATAGATCAATGGGGCAGAATAAAGAGCCTCAAAATAGATCTACATAAATAGAGTCAACTGATCTTTTCAAAGGAGAAAAGGCAATCCAATAGAAAAACGATAATTTACTCAAAACACGGTGTGGGGAAAACTAGACATCACATGTAAATGTGTGGGGGTGTGTGTATACACACATTTGCATATGATATTTAGTATATAACACATACACACATATTTTTATGTACATATTTTTACAGACCTTATACCCTTCCAAAAATTAACTCAAAATAAATCATAGATGTAACTGTAAAATGCAAAATGAGAAAACTGCCAGAAGCTAACACAGGAGAAAATTTAGATGACATTGGGTACAGTGCTGACTTTGTATATACAACACAAAAGGTACAATCAAGGAAAGAAATAAGAAATAATTAATGAACTTCATTAGAAGTAAAAACTGCTGCTCTGTGAAAGATAATGTCAAGAATACAGGAAGGAAATTCACAAACGGTGAGGAAAATATTTGTCAACACACATCTAAGAACTAACACATCTAAGAACTCTTAGATCTCAACAATAATAAACAACCTGATTAAAAATTGAACCAAAGACTAACAGACTCCTTACCAAAGAGATACACAGAAGAAAAACATGCATAAGAAAAGAGGCCCGGCCGGGCACAGAGGCTCATGCCTGTAATCCCAGCACTTTGGGAGGCCAAGGCGGACAGATCACCTGAGGTCAGGAGTTTGAGAACAGCCTGACCGAAATGGAGAAACCCCGTCTTTACTAAAAATACAAAATTAGCCAGGTGTGGTGGTGCATGCCTGTAATCCCAGCTACTCAGCAGGCTGAGGCAGGAGAATCGCTTGAACCTGGGAGGTAGAGATTGCGGTGAGCCTGGATCACGCCATTGCACGCCAGCCTAGGCAGCAAGAGCAAAACTCCGTCTCAAAAAAAAAAAAAAAAAGAAAAAGAAAAGAGGCTCCACATCATACGTCATTATGAAAATGCAAATTAAAACAACGAGATACCACAACACATTTACTAGAATGGCCAAAATCCATCACACAAAAACTACATCTGGACATTTACAGCACCTTTATTCATGATTGTCAAATCTTGGAGGCAACCATGTTGACCTTCAGTAAGTGAAAAATAAACTCTGGTGCATCCAGAAAAAGTAAAATTTTTGTTGTTAAAAACAATTGAGTTATCAAGCCATGAAAAGACATGGGAGAAACTTTAATTCTTCTTACTAAGTGAAAAAAGCCACTCTGAAAAGGCTACATAGTCTATGATTCCAACTGTATGACCTGGCAAAGGCAAAACTATGGGGATCATCAGAAAGATCAGTGGTTTTCAGGAGCTAGGGGAAAGAAGGGAGGAACAGGAGAAACACCAATTTTTAGGGTAGTACAACTACACTGCATGTTACCATAATGGTGAATACATGTCACCATACTTTCTTCCAAACCCATAGAATGTGAACTCTAATGTAAACTATGGACTTTGAGTGATAATGTTGTACCTATGTAGGTTCACCAGTTGTAACAAATGTATCACTCTGGTAACACATGTTGATAAGAGTAGAGACTATGCACTATAATGTCCTTTCAATTTTGCTGTGAATTTAAAACTGATGTAAAAAAGTCATAAAGAGGGGCGGAGCAAGATGGCCGATTAGGAACAGCTCCAGTCTCCAACTCCCAGCGCGAGTGACACAGAAGACCGGTGATTTCTGCATTTTCAACTGAGGTACTGGGTTCATCTCACTGGGGAGTACTAGACGATCGGTGCTGGTCAGCTGCTGCAGCCCGACCAGCGAGAGCTGAAGCAGGGCGAGGCATTGCCTCACCTGGAAAGCACAAGGGGGAAAGGGAATCCCTTTTCCTAGCCAGGGGAACTGAGACACACAACACCTGGAAAATCAGGTAACTCCCACCCCAAAACTACGCTTTAAGCAAACAGGCACACCAGGAGATCATACCCCACACCTGACCGGGAGGGTCCCACACCCACGGAGCCTCCCTCATTGCTAGCACAGCAGTCTGTGATCTACCGGCAAGGCAGCAGCGAGGCTGGGGGAGGGGCGCCCGCCATTGCTGAGGCTTAAGTAGGTAAACAAAGCTGCTGGGAAGCTCGAACTGGGTGGAGCTCACAGCAGCTCAAGGAAACCTGCCTGTCTCTGTAGACTCCACCTCTGGGGACAGGGCACAGTAAACAATAACAAACGCAGCAGCTCTGCAGACGCAAACGACTCTGTCTGACAGCTTTGAAGAGAGCAGTGGATCTCCCAACACGGAGGTTGAGATCTGAGAAGGGACAGACTCCCTGCTCAAGTGGGTCCCTGACCCCTGAGTAGCCTAACTGGGAGACATCCCCCACTAGGGGCAGGCTGACACCCCACACCTCACAGGGTGGAGTACACCCCTGAGAGGAAGCTTCCAAAGCAAGAATCAGACAGGTACACTCGCTGTTCAGAAATATTCTATCTTCTGCAGCCTCTGCTGCTGATACCCAGGCAAACAGGGTCTGGAGTGGACCTCAAGCAATCTCCTACAGCTACAACCTACAGCTGAGGATCCTGACTGTTAGAAGGAAAACTATCAAACAGGAAGGACACCTACACCAAAACCCCATCAGTACATCACCATCATCAAAGACCAGAGGCAGATAAAACCACAAAGATGGGGAAAAAGCAGGGCAGAAAAGCTGGAAATTCAAAAAATAAGAGCGCATCTCCCCCGGCAAAGGAGCGCAGCTCATCGCCAGTAACGGATCAAAGCTGGACGGAGAATGACTTTGACGACATGAGAGAAGAAGGCTTCAGTCCATCAAATTTCTCAGAGCTAAAGGAGGAATTACGTACCCAGCGCAAAGAAACTAAAAATCTTGAAAAAAAAAGTGGAAGAATTGATGGCTAGAGTAATTAATGCAGAGAAGCTCACAAACGAAATGAAAGAGACGAAAACCATGGCACGAGAAATACGTGACAAATGCACAAGCTTCAGTAACCGACTCGATCAACTGGAAGAAAGAATGTCAGCGATGGAGGATCAAATGAATGAAATGAAGCGAGAAGAGAAACCAAAAGAAAAAAGAAGAAAAAGAAATGAACAAAGCCTGCAAGAAGTATGGGATTATGTAAAAAGACCAAATCTACGTCTGATTGGGGTGCCTGAAAGTGAGGGGGAAAATGGAACCACGTTGGAAAACACTCTTCAGGATATCATCCAGGAGAACTTCCCCAACCTAGTAGGGCAGGCCAACATTCAAATCCAGGAAATACAGAGAACGCCACAAAGATACTCCTCGAGAAGAGCAACTCCAAGACACATAATTGCCAGATTCACCAAAGTTGAAATGAAGGAAAAAATCTTAAGGGCAGCCAGAGAGAAAGGTCGGGTTACCCACAAAGGGAAACCCATCAGACTAACAGCAGATCTCACGGCAGAAACTCTTCAAGCCAGAAGAGAGTGGGGGCCAATATTCAACATTCTTAAAGAAAAGAATTTTAAACCCAGAATTTTATATCCAGCCAAACTAAGTTTCATAAGTGAAGGAGAAATAAAATCCTTTACAGATAAGAAAATGCTTAGAGATTTTGTCACCACTAGGCCTGCCTTACAAGAGACCCTGAAGGAAGCACTAAACATGGAAAGGAACAACCGGTACCAGCCATTGCAAAAACATGCCAAAATGTAAAGACCATCAAGGCTAGGAAGAAACTGCATCAACTAACGAGCAAAATAACCAGTTAATATCATAATGGCAGGATCAAGTTCACACATAACAATCTTAACCTTAAATGTAAATGGACTAAATGCTCCAATTAAAAGACACAGACTGGCAAACTGGATAAAGAGTCAAGATCTATCAGTCTGCTGTATTCAGGAGACCCATCTCACACGCAGAGACATACATAGGCTCAAAATAAAGGGATGGAGGAAGATTTACCAAGCAAATGGAGAACAAAAAAAAGCGGGGGTTGCAATACTAGTCTCTGATAAAACAGACTTTAAACCATCAAGGATCAAAAGAGACAAAGAAGGCCATTACATAATGGTAAAGGGATCAATTCAACAGGAAGAGCTAACTATCCTAAATATATATGCACCCAATACAGGAGCACCCAGATTCATAAAGCAAGTCCTTAGAGACTTACAAAGAGACTTAGACTCCCATACAATAATAATGGGAGACTTCAACACTCCACTGTCAACATTAGACAGATCAACGAGACAGAAAGTTAACAAGGATATCCAGGAATTGAACTCATCTCTGCAGCAAGCAGACCTAATAGACATCTGTAGAACTCTCC
Organism: Chlorocebus sabaeus; assembly: GCF_047675955.1. NCBI lineage: Eukaryota > Metazoa > Chordata > Mammalia > Primates > Cercopithecidae > Chlorocebus > Chlorocebus sabaeus. The sequence continues at coordinate 15,398,955 of NC_132913.1, forward strand.
ACCCCAAATCAACAGAATATACATTCTTCTCAGCACCACATCGTACTTACTCCAAAATTGACCACGTAATTGGAAGTAAAGCACTCCTCAGCAAATGTACAAGAACAGAAATTATAACAAAATGTCTCTCAGACCACAGTGCAATCAAATTAGAACTCAGGACTAAGAAACTCAATCAAAACCGCTCAACTACATGGAAACTGAACAACCTGCTCCTGAATGACTACTGGGTACATAACGAAATGAAGGCAGAAATAAAGATGTTCTTTGAAACCAATGAGAACAAAGATACAACATACCAGAATCTCTGGGACACATTTAAAGCAGTGTGTAGAGGGAAATTTATAGCACTAAATGCCCACAAGAGAAAGCAGGAAAGATCTAAAATTGACACTCTAACATCACAATTAAAAGAACTAGAGAAGCAAGAGCAAACACATTCGAAAGCTAGCAGAAGGCAAGAAATAACTAAGATCAGAGCAGAACTGAAGGAGATAGAGACACAAAAAACCCTCCAAAAAATCAATGAATCCAGGAGTTGGTTTTTTGAAAAGATCAACAAAATTGACAGACCACTAGCAAGACTAATAAAGAAGAAAAGAGAGAAGAATCAAATTGACGCAATTAAAAATGATAAAGGGGATATCACCACCGACCCCACAGAAATACAAACTACCATCAGAGAATACTATAAACACCTCTACGCAAATAAACTGGAAAATCTAGAAGAAATGGATAATTTCCTGGACACTTACACTCTTCCAAGACTAAACCAGGAAGAAGTTGAATCCCTGAATAGACCAATAGTAGGCTCTGAAATTGAGGCAATAATTAATAGCCTACCAAGCAAAAAAACTCCAGGACCAGATGGATTCACAGCTGAATTCTACCAGAGGTACAAGGAGGAGCTGGTACCATTCCTTCTGAAACTATTCCAATCAATAGAAAAAGAGGAAATCCTCCCTAACTCATTTTATGAGGCCAACATCATCCTGATACCAAAGCCTGGCAGAGACACAACAAAAAAAGAGAATTTTAGACCAATATCCCTGATGAACATCGATGCGAAAATCCTCAATAAAATACTGGCAAACCGGATTCAGCAGCACATCAAAAAGCTTATCCACCATGATCAAGTGGGCTTCATCCCTGGGATGCAAGGCTGGTTCAACATTCGCAAATCAATAAACATAATCCAGCATATAAACAGAACCAAAGACAAGAACCACATCATTATCTCAATAGATGCAGAAAAGGCTTTTGACAAAATTCAACAGCCCTTCATGCTAAAAACGCTCAATAAATTCGGTATTGATGGAACGTACCTCAAAATCATAAGAGCTATTTATGACAAACCCACAGCCAATATCATACTGAATGGGCAAAAACTGGAAAAATTCCCTTTGAAAACTGGCACAAGACAGGGATGCCCTCTCTCACCACTCCTATTCAACATAGTGTTGGAAGTTCTGGCTAGGGCAATCAGGCAAGAGAAAGAAATCAAGGGGATTCAGTTAGGAAAAGAAGAAGTCAAATTGTCCCTGTTTGCAGATGACATGATTGTATATTTAGAAAACCCCATTGTCTCAGCCCAAAATCTCCTTAAGCTGATAAGCAACTTCAGCAAAGTCTCAGGATACAATATTAATGTGCAAAAATCACAAGCATTCTTATACACCAGTGACAGTCAAACAGAGAGCCAAATCAGGAATGAACTTCCATTCACAATTGCTTCAAAGAGAATAAAATACCTAGGAATCCAACTTACAAGGGATGTAAAGGACCTCTTCAAGGAGAACTACAAACCACTGCTCAGTGAAATCAAAGAGGACACAAACAAATGGAAGAACATACCATGCTCATGGATAGGAAGAATCAATATCGTGAAAATGGCCATACTGCCCAAGGTAATTTATAGATTCAATGCCATCCCCATCAAGCTACCAATGAGCTTCTTCACAGAACTGGAAAAAACTGCTTTAAAGTTCATATGGAACCAAAAAAGAGCCCGCATCTCCAAGACAATCCTAAGTCAAAAGAACAAAGCTGGAGGCATCACGCTACCTGACTTCAAACTATACTACAAGGCTACAGTAACCAAAACAGCATGGTACTGGTACCAAAACAGAGATATAGACCAATGGAACAGAACAGAGTCCTCAGAAATAATACCACACATCTACAGCCATCTGATCTTTGACAAACCTGAGAGAAACAAGAAATGGGGAAAGGATTCCCTATTTAATAAATGGTGCTGGGAAAATTGGCTAGCCATAAGTAGAAAGCTGAAACTGGATCCTTTCCTTACTCCTTATACGAAAATTAATTCAAGATGGATTAGAGACTTAAATGTTAGACCTAATACCATAAAAATCCTAGAGGAAAACCTAGGTAGTACCATTCAGGACATAGGCATGGGCAAAGACTTCATGTCTAAAACACCAAAAGCAACGGCAGCAAAAGCCAAAATTGACAAATGGGATCTCATTAAACTAAAGAGCTTCTGCACAGCAAAAGAAACTACCATCAGAGTGAACAGGCAACCTACAGAATGGGAGAAAATTTTTGCAATCTACTCATCTGACAAAGGGCTAATATCCAGAACCTACAAAGAACTCAAACAAATTTACAAGAAAAAAACAAACAACCCCATCCAAAAGTGGGCAAAGGATATGAACAGACATTTCTCAAAAGAAGACATTCATACAGCCAACAGACACATGAAAAAATGCTCATCATCACTGGCCATCAGAGAAATGCAAATCAAAACCACAATGAGATACCATCTCACACCAGTTAGAATGGCGATCATTCAAAAGTCAGGAAACAACAGGTGCTGGAGAGGATGTGGAGAAATAGGAACACTTTTACACTGTTGGTGGGATTGTAAACTAGTTCAACCATTATGGAAAACAGTATGGCGATTCCTCAAGGATCTAGAACTAGATGTACCATATGACCCAGCCATCCCATTACTAGGTATATACCCAAAGGATTATAAATTATGCTGCTATAAAGACACATGCACACGTATGTTTATTGCAGCACTATTCACAATAGCAAAGACTTGGAATCAACCCAAATGTCCATCAGTGACAGATTGGATTAAGAAAATGTGGCACATATACACCATGGAATACTATGCAGCCATAAAAAAGGATGAGTTTGTGTCCTTTGTAGGGACATGGATGCAGCTGGAAACCATCATTCTCAGCAAACTATCACAAGAACAGAAAACCAAACACCGCATGTTCTCACTCATATGCGGGAACTGAACAATGAGATCACTTGGACTCAGGAAGGGGAACATCACACACCGGGGCCTATCATGGGGAGGGGGGTGGGGGGAGGGATTGCATTGGGAGTTATACCTGATGTAAATGACGAGTTGATGGGTGCAGCACACCAACATGGCACAAGTATACATATGTAGCAAACCTGCACGTTGTGCACATGTACCCTACAACTTGAAGTTTAATAATAATAAATAAATTTAAAAAAAAAAAAAAGAAAATATAGCAGCAACTAAGGAAAAAAAAAAAAAGTCATAAAAAGACTTCTATAATAGTTTTATAACACTTTTATTCATAAAACCCCCAAAAGATACACTCTAATACACATGCACTTAAGAATGGACAAACAGAAGAAGGGGGTGGAGCAGGATGGGAGAACATATTGCAAAGTATCACTCTGATAAGGGAGTAATCACCAGTATATGTAAGGAGCACAAACAACTCTATAGGAAAAAAATCTAATAATCCATTAAAAGAAGCAAAAATTTGAACAGATATTTTTCAAAAAAAGACATGCAAATGGCAAATGGGCATATGACAAGGTGCTCAACATCACTGATCATCAGATAAATGGAAATCAAAACTCTAGATATCATCTCACCCCAGTTAAAATGGCTTATATCCAAAAGACAGATAATATGAAATGCTGGCAGGGATGTAGAGAAAAGGGAACTCTCATACACCGTTGGTGGGAATTTAATTAGTACAACCACTATAGAAAGCAGTTTGGAGGTTCCTCAAAAAACTAAAAATAGAGCTACCATATGATCCGGCAATCTCACTGCTGGGTACATACGCAAAAGAAAGGAACTCAGTATATCAAAGAGATAATCTGCACTCTTGCATTTGTTGCAGCACTGTTTACAATAGCTAAGATTTTGAAGAAACCTAAATGTCCATCAACAGATGAATGGATAAAGAAAATGTGATATATATGCACAGTGGAGTACCATGCAGCCCTAAAAAAGAATGAGATTTAGTCATCTGCAATAACATGGATGGAACTGGGGATCATTATGTTAAGCGAAATAAGCCAGGGACAGAAATAAAATCATTGCATACTCTCACTTATTTGTGGAATCTAAAAATAAAAATCAGTTGAACTCATGGACAAAAAAAGTAGAAGCATGGTGACCAGAGGCTGGGAAGGTTAGTGAGGGTTGTGAGTAAAAGGTAGGAATGATTAATGACTAAAAAAGAAAACATAGAAAGAATAAATAAGACCTATTATTTGAGAGCACCTTATAGTGACTGTAGTCAAAAATAACTTAATTGTGTATTTTAAAATAACTAAAGAATGTAATTGGATTGCTTATAACTTAAAAGACAAATGCTTGAGGGCATGGATATCCCATTCTTTACTATGTGGTTATTTAGCATTGCATTCCTATATTAAAACATCTCAGGTACCCCATTATATACCTACTAGGTATCTGCAAAAATTTTAAAATATGTATTTTTTTAAAGAATGGATAAAGAAATACAAGCATGTAATGAAATACTATTTATATGCTTACTACTGATTTGCACAATGACATGGATGAACCTCCAAACATGTTAAGGGGAAGAAGCAAGACACTAGATAGTACACTGCATTATTCCATTTATATGAAGTTTTAGGACAGCAAAATTCATCAATGATAAAATAAAAAGTGGTTTCGAAGTGTTTGTGTTGAGTGAGCGTAACACTAAACTTTGTGGGATGATAGAAAATTAACCTAATTTAAGATTTGTTAAACACTTCACCCCAAAATAGTAGAACACACATGTTTGTCAAGAATTCTTAGACCATAAAAAAATTAAACCAAAAATAAATAATATATGAATCGAAAATTAAGTCCAAATGGAAATTAAGTGGAATGAAAATGAACCATATCAAAATTTGTGAATGCAGTGAAAAGCAATGCTCAGAGAGAAATTTATAGCATTACATACTTACATTGAGAAAATAAAAATATTCTCAAAACAGTATTCTAAGCTTCCACCCTGAAGAAACTAGTAAAGGGAGAACAAATTAAACTCAAAGCTAGCAAGAGAAAGAAAGTAATAAATAACAGAAAATAATAAAATTTTGCTCTTCTAAAACAAAAATAACTGAAAAAAATTAATGAAACCAAAATTGTTTGGTTGTTAAAAATGAAGGAAAAAAAAAACACTGGCAACAACACAAAATATAAATTTGGCTTCATCACCATTAACAATTTCTGTGCGTGGAATAGCACTATTAAGTGAATGAAAAGACAACCTGCTAAATAGGAAAAAAGAATTTGCAAATTACTTATCTAATAGGAGGTTAATTTCCAGAATATACAACGAAGTCCTACAACTCAACAACAAAAACCAAACAAGCCAATACAAAAAAAAAGGACTTGAATAGTTCATTGCTCCAAAGAAGATATGCAGATGGCTAATAAGCACATGAAAAGATGCTCAACCTCACTAGTCATTTGGGAAATGCAAATCTAAACTTCAATGAGATGCCTCCCCACACAAAATAGGTTGGCTATTATTAACAAGAGAAAACAACAGGTGTTGGTGAAGATGTGGAGAAATTAAAACTTGTGCTTTGTTCTTGGGAACATAAAATGATGCAATTGCTATAGAAGATAATTTACATGTTTCTCAAAAAAAATAGAAGTATCTATGATCCAGTCATTTCATTTCTAGGTGTATATATTTGTGCACTAACATTCATGGCAGTATTATTCACAGCAGCCAAAAGGAAACAACCCAAATATCCTTCAAAAGATAGATGAACAAAATGTGGTATATATACAATGGAATATTATTTAGCATTAAAAAGAATAAAATTCTGATACATGCTACGACATGAATAAAGTCAAAGGCATTAGGCTAAGTTAAATAAAGCAGACACAAAAGGATAAATATTATTATGCTTATGTGAGGTACCCACAATAGCCAAACTTTTAGAGACAGAAAGTTGAACCAGTGTTACCCTAGGCTTGGTGTAGTGAGAATGAGGAATTATTGCTTAATAGGTAGAGAGTTTCTGTTTGCTGTAGTAAGATGTTCTGGAAATGACTAGTGAATACTTGTAAAACATTGTGAATGTATTTGATGCCACTGAATTGTATACTTACAAAATAAGTTTTTTGTTGTTTATATCTTATAATAAAAAATATCATTTAGCAAAAATATTATATTTTTCCAGTTTGACAAAATTGGTATATTTCTTTCAGCTGTGAAATATCTTTGAAATACATTGTTATTGAAAGTTTACTTAAATGTACACATAATTATAATTTCTGTTATATTACATTTATATATCTATTTGGTTTAATTTATATACAGTAAAATATATGTCTTAATTGTACAGTCCAAACATATTTGAAAAAAAATGCATGTATCCATGTAACTCACATAAAATATTTCTATCATCCCACAAAGTTTCATGTTATGCTCACTCAACACATAAACTTTGAAATCAATCTACTTTATCATTGATGAATTTTGCTCTTCAAAAACTTATCTTAGAAAAATATTTATTTTGGTTATTGTTTCAATATTTTACAACTGTTTATCTTTAACTCACCTGTGTCCTTATGTTTAAAGTGAGATTTTGTAGCGATAACATATTGGATCTTGATTTGTAATGCAATTTTACAAACTCTGTCTTGTTAGTAGTTTTTATGCCATTCATACTTAGAGTGCTTATTAATATCATTGAATTAAAATCTACCATCATCTCCTTCTATTTTTCTACCTATTATTTATTCTTCATCCTCTGTTTTCGTGTCTTTCATGGTTAAGGAAATTTTTAGGATTTTTAAAATCTACTTTATTGGTTTATTAAGGCTGTCTTTTACAATATTTATAGTGGTTGCTAAAATATTTAAATTATGCCTCCTTAGTAAATGTTTAAATTATGCCTCCAAATAATACTATACTGCTTCATGAATAGAACATAACAGTACATTTGTGCATTCCCAAATCTATTCATCTTTTGCATTACTTGTGTCATGTATTATGCATTCTTATTATTTTTGTCTTAGTTTATCTTTAAAAAAAAGTCTTCATATATATTCAAGTTACAGTGTTATGTTCCTTTTGCCTGAAGAATTTCTAAAATTTCTTACCAGTTTAAACCTTTATTATGGGTCTTCTGACAAGAAATTCTCCCGGGTTTGGTTTGTCTAGGGAAAGTATTAATTTTTATTCTTTCAAAAATATTTTTGCTTTTTATAGAATGATAGATTGGCAGTTCAGTTTTCAAATGTTTTTTCTTTTAGTACTTTAAAAATGATATTTTATTTTTATAGCTGGCATGATTTCTGAAGAGAAATTATTTTATCATTGTCATCTATATTCTTCTGTTAGAAATTTTTCCCTTTTTCTGCTTTCAAATATTTTGGTGATGGTGTTTGGTTTGTCATTTTTGTTTTATCCTGCTTGGTGTCCTCTGAGATTCTTAGAACTTCGTTTTTGCATTTAATTTTGAAAAATTCTTAGCTACAATTTCTTCAAATATTTCTCCCTCTTCATCGCATATTTGTTACTGTTTAACAATGGCCTGGAAAATTGTGATGTTGTCTTTTTCTTTTGATAACTTTTTTTATATTTTTAAAGTCAATTTCAATTATTTCTATAAATCTATCTTCAAACTCACATATTTATTTCCTTTCTACATCAAGTCTACTGATGAGTACAACAAAGACATTTTTTCGTTATTTCCCCTATTACTAGTTGAGTCTTTTTCAGTTTCCTTTTTTTTTTCTAAAATTCTATCTGATTTTGAATGTTGTCCAGCTTCCCATTGGAACTATTAACTTAATAATCATGATTATTTTGATCCCATTTCACATAGTTCAACATCTTTGTCATATCTGCATCTGTTTCTGATTCTTGCTCCGTACTTCATCGAGAGTCTGCCTTTTGCAGTTAGTTGTTTAATTTACTGCTTGTTAGCCTGGACATGGGCAGGGAAAAAAGAAAACAGTTATGCGATGCCCTAATTTTGCTTCAAACATAGGAAGGCACCATTTCTCAGGGTATTAGGGGTGTAGTTACATCACTACTCCTGCCCCTGCCCTAACTATAGTTCTTTGACCAAAGTAAATTTCTACCGTTTTTTCAGTAGTAGAGGGGATTTTCAGTTTACTCCTTTAGCTGCAAAGGCTTTCTCCACTATGCTAATGGCCTTCTTTTCACAGATTCTGGCTTTTATTCTGTAAGAGAGATGGGGGAAAGAATTTCACTGGAGTTTTGCCTTTTCTGCAATGGCAGTTCCTTTTCTTTCTGATTTTTGCATCCCGAGGAAAATTACCTCAAGACTCTCCCGAGTTTGTCAGTGAGTGCCTAGTGGACTTTACTGACCAAAAGCTAACAACAGTAGGCTCCCCCTATATTTTTGGACCTCAGAAGTTTCACTCCCTTTCCACCAATTCACCAGTCTCCCAAACTCAAATGTTCTAAACCATGTCCTGCCAACTTTATTTTTCTAGTTAAAACAGTGTTCCTGTCAGCCACTGATCTCCCTGGTGGCTGTTAGTGTCTACTTAGCTTTGGTGCCAATTGTTGTCCAGTGATCTTGTCACTCAAATGTGTTGGAAAAATAGTCATGGACTTGTTATTTGTCCAACTTTTTGCTTTCATTGTAATTTTGAAAACAATGTAATTTCTAGTTCTATAATTTCCGGAGTAGATTCCAGAAATATAAAGTATTATTTTAATATGCCAAATGTGTCATCTTTTGTTCACAGCATTTGTGTGTAGTAATGTCAGCATATGGAATAATATGGATCTGTCAAAATTGTGGAATACTGGAGCTTTCAAAATAGTGATTTGGACAAAAGAACAAAGACCAAATATACATTTTTCTGCTTCCAAGAGACCCAAACTTAAGCTTTATATATGACCTGCTTTCAGTTCAGAAAGCTTTGTGTCTTAAGATAGAAATCATAAACTGAGGATGTCTATTTGCTTGTTGCCCCTGGAGGCTCTAGCAATTTTCACTTGTGGTTCAGAAAGAAAACAAAAAACAAACAAACAAAACCCATGTTTTATTGTTTTCTTTGCAAGGACTAAACTTTTTATAGATATCTCTATTAAAAAACCAACCAACCAACAACAACAAAAAAAACCCTCTTTTGTAACTCTCTAGTTAAGTTTTTAAGAAGTCCCTGCCTTGCTGATTCATTTTCAATGACTGCATTCTCCATTCAAATTAACTTGGAATTGGCATTCCAGAAATGATCCAAAATGGCAATTTTTCTTTTTTTTCCCATGGAACAGATGTTCTCATATACCTAAGAGAATAATCCAAAAAATTAAAATCCTGGTCAGATTGTGTTATGATATCTGAGGAAACATAAGATCTACACACACACACACACACACACACACACACACACACACACAAATCAGTTGTCATTCTCACACAGTATTTCGTAAAAACTTAAAAATCCTAGCAAGATAAAACAACAGAAAAACACATTTGGATTTGCTTATAAACTTAAGGGAGGAGACTACCCCTCATATTGTCTTATGCCCAATTTCTGCCTCCAAAGAAAGAAGTAGTAAAAACTAAAAGGCAGAAACGAAATCCACAGGCAGACAGCCCGGCGCTGCGCCCTGGGCCTGGCAGTTAAAGATCAACCCCTGACCTAACCGGTTATGTTATCTATAGATTCCAGACAGTGTATGGAAAAACATTGTAAAAATTCCTGTCCTGTTCTCTTCTGATCTGATTACCAGTGCATGCAACCCCCAGTCACGTACCCCGTGCTTGCTCAATCCATCACAACCCTCTCATGCAGACCCCTTAGAGTTGTGAGCCCTTAAGAGGGACAGGAATTACTCACTTAGGGAGCTCGGCCCCCTGAGACAGGAGTCTTGCCGATACTCCCGGCTGAATAAACCACTTCCTTCTTTAACTCAGTGTCTGAGGAGTTTCATCTGTGGCTCGTCCTCTTACAGACTTAAAACCAAACTTGCACCAAGACTTTGCTAGATAAAATACAAGTCAACCAATTAAATTTGAATTTCAGATAAACAACAATTGATTTTTTTATTTACATAAGCATGTTCCAAACATTATATGAGACATGTCACAGTAAAATATGTTTATTTACATATTTTAAATTATATACATACAATTTAAGGATGAAATAATACTTTGAATATTCTTGTACAAAATTTGTATTATTATTTATCTGAAATTTCAACTTAATGAGGCAACCTATATATTTATTTGTTATATATTGAAACCTTAATTTAAAAAATAACTAAAAGTCTTGTATCAAATTGCCTCAATGAAATGTTAAACCCCCAAAATGTACCAGCAAGGTTTTTGAAATTTTGAGAAGACATAGCCTAGAAGTAATAGATTAAATACTACGCCAGAGTATTTAACAACATAAGTTTTACACTCTAGTAAAGAGTCTCTCACATCATAAAAAACAAAAATTATCTCCTAACAGAAGTATGTTTTTCTGAATATAACTTCTACATTAATTACCAGGTTTTGACTTAGGTAGTTGGTAATACATAAAAATAGACTATCCTTTTCATGGTAAAAATAGAGTACAAAGTACCAACAAATAGGTAAGTTATTTGCATTTTAGTTTTAATTTTAATAAAGAATGTTAACCTAGTGAGAATATGAAGTATAACCTCAAATTTAAATATGAATATCAATAAACAGGTGAGTTTTGCAAATAAAGAATTTCTACTCCCTTATATACACACAAACACAAAGCTAGAAGTATTATAAGTTTTTGTAAAAGAAAATTGAAGCTTATTGAAAGAATTGTCTGTTTGGAAAGCTGAACTCCAAATTATGTATATATTGATTCATGTGTAAATAATACAAAGTTGAAAATGTCATAAATTTGAAGATGTTAATTGAATGTGGTTTGATTTTTAGCCAAAAATAATGATACATTTCTGTATATAAAACAAAAATACATATGAATTAAATTATGTTCAAAAATGTTTTTCTAACAGATTTGAAGTTAAAATTTAAAAATAACATTTGATTTCACAGAAAGAAGTCACAGGTCAAAGAAATAAGAGATTTAAGCCTGAGCCTAGGTTCTTAGAAAAACGAAGTGGAAGCTCTCTGATTCTGAAAATAATGAGGGGTTGAGTTTAGGACCTCTGTCCCCATTAATAAAAACATGTTCTTAACCACTTTTTTCCTAAACATTAATTCTAATTTGGAGTTATCTTTTTTAGGGGGCAGGTAGGGAACGGAGTCTCACTGTTGCCCAGGCTGAAGTGCAATGGCATATCAGCTCACTGCAACCTCCGCCTAGCAGGTTCAAGTAATACACCTGCCTCAGCCTTCTGAGTAGCTGGGATTACAGGCATGCACCACCATACATAACTAATTTCTGTATTTTTAGCTGACACACGGTTTCATCATGTTGGCCAGAGTGGTTTTGAACTCCTGGCGTCAAGTGATCCTCCCACCTCAGCCTCCCAAAGGGCTGGGATTACGGGCATGAGCCACCACGCCTGGCCTGGAGTTATCTTAATCAATGTCCTTGATGCTTAAATAATGTTTTAACTAAATAATTCTAAGATAATAGACATTTTATCAGTTTACCTTATGCCAATTTTTGTGTTTATGTTTTTGATCTGTAGTTATGAGTTTATTGCAAAATGTGAAATATTTAACTCCATATACAAATTTTATTTTCTTCACTCAATACTAAATTGCTAAAGCTATATGTAAATGTGATGAAAAACACAGGATGTTAATTGCAATTTCAATGTGTTATAACTGCAAACAAGGGCATCATGTGGAAAATGGTTTTACAGGGCATAATCCAAAAATCATATGAATCTACAAGAGTTTCCACCTTTTTCTTCTGGTTTGATGTAATATTTCTTTATTAATATATTTCAAAATTAGTTGAACCTATTTTATGATATAGTTGTATTTTATAACATTTTTTATTTGCTTGAATCATTTTTAAACCCATGAATTAATAAGGTTATAGATGTTTATACTTATTAAATGATGGCTGAGAAACTCAATTTTTACAGCAGACTTACCCATAATTTATGTGGAAATATTAATAATAATAAAAAAACTGAATTTTGACCATGAGAGAAAAAATTAGTTCAGGCAAAATTTAAAGAACCTAAATTAATATGCTCTTTATTAATAATATAGAACTCTAAGATATTAGATACCAGTTTGATTCCCTGCAGAAAGGTAAAGCTATAACTGGTACCAGGTCAAGAATACTAATTGAAATTAATTAGATTTGTATATTATAATCTTTGTTATAACAGATGGCATAAGTTTTTAAACTGATAAAGGATTGTATGTAACAAAGAATTTTAGCTCACAAAAGCACAATACATATTTTAAGGCCATGATATTAAGACATGATTTGTTAGAGATAAAATTAATAGCAAAAATATTTAGATTTTTATATTACTACAAAATAATAGGAGGTAGAATATATTAATTCATTTGTAAATCTCTCTCACACTCTCTGACACACACACACACATATATATATGCACAAAGAAAGAGACAGAGATCTCACTGAAGATTGTTAGATGTGGGAAAATGAAAGTTATTCGAGTCTTAAAGTGGACAGGTAGAGTGAACCTTCTTCTCTAAACCAGGGGCTATCTCCACCAAGAAAAAATGAGGGACTGAGAGACTCTACTTTCTAGGAATAGAGCTGTGGAAGGTCAATGCCTCAGAAGAGAAAAGAACTGGAATCAAATGAAAGTGAACCAAACTATGCATCAGACACTTATCTAGCCTCTCATATAGAAAAAAAATAATTTGAATAAACATCTAATGTGTTAAATACTATTTAAAAACAAGGAAGTACATAGAAAGGACTAAATTCTATTCTGTAGTTATAATTTGGTATAAATGTCTTGTTTTGAAACTAATGTTGGCATTTTAATTGAAGAAGAAAAATAATTATACAGTTTGCTAGCAACCACTACTTTCAGAAAAATGGAAAGAGAAAAAACTATATTATCTAATATTTAAATAGAAATGATCAATATGACTTTACAAGAGTCAAAATAGTAACACATTTCCTCTAGTTTTTTTTCCACTGAAGTGTCTCAAATACTGTTATTCTATAGTATTCCCCAGTGCCTAGATTCCATTTTTCTTCAAATATTTTACCAAGAATCTCCAGAGTTCTCCAGATAAATATTTATTCCCTTTATTTCATATTTGAGGCAGGAGAACATGAAGGAGAGCTAGGTACAACCTGTTGCTCCAGAAACCAAGAAACTTTCAAAGACTATTCAAGTCATGGCAAAAGGACATAAGAACCAATCTAAAGCAAACTTCCACTGACCAAAACTGAGATAATTTGAATATAAAATATACAGCAATGACTGTAGCTAATTAACATGTATACTATCTGAAAATCCATGAATCCATAATTAATGCTTTATTTTTAACAGGATAAATCATCCTACATAAAGTAATGACAAATTCCATGGGGTCTTAAGGTCTTTAAGGTATATTTTTAATACTTATCAAATTTATAGTTTTCACATAAAAAGAAGGAAAATATTTATACACCTTGAGTTCCTCAGCTGAGTGAGAATTGGAGACTCCGTAATGATAAACTGAACTGTTGGGGGCCGCACCGGGGGTGGTGGAGAATGAAAGAACACACACAAAGACAAAGACACACCGAGAACATGGCGGCCGCACTCAGAGCCTCCGCCTCACTTTATTTATACTCCATAAACCTCAGGTCAGCAGAAAGAATGCAATGCAAAACAAACTTTCTTTTCCCACATGTAACCTTCTACTCAGTACCTTGTTTCTATATTCTTTCTTATCTACCCGCCTTCTTGGCGCCTACGGGAGTTCATTAAAAGTTCAGTTGGAGATACTGTCCTTGAGCCCTATCTATTCTCAGCATACTGTTTTCAAAGGCCCCTGCATTTCCCCCCTTTTAATTTTGTTTTGCCTCAATCCTAAAAAGGTAGCCCATATTTGTTCCTGTGTTTTCTTTTGTTTTTGGTGGCGACGGAGGGAGCATCGAATCACCAAAAGAAGTAGACACAAACCAAGTGCCCAAAGCAATATACTTCCAGAGATTGTAGAAATCCATGTTTTTATCTGAGTCCATGGGTTAAAGGCAGCAAGGCGCTGCCCCAGCTCCTGCAAGGTTACAGTTCCAGACAGCACATGTAATTGTTGTCGAAATGCTTCGGAAATGTTCTGAGTGAGCTCTTGAATGTCCAAACTAATATTTTTATGGCCAATTAATAATTTTCGGATTACAGTCCAATTTTGAGAGATGTTAAAAGGCACAGGCATTACACAAAATTGAGTGGAATTCCAATCACATTGTAATGTTACCCGAGTACTGAGTACAGTGAGCTGATCTCCAAGCCATGTCAACGCTTGCTCCATGTTGTCCAATCTTTCAGCAAGTTGAGAATCAATGTTTCATTGTTGAAGCCATAACCGGTGAGATTGTTCATGCCATTGCTGCACAAATTCAGCATTTTGTATGCTTTGATGAAGAGCGAGCCCTGCTACAGCCGCAGTGGAGGCAATGGCAACAAGACTCATCACCGAGGCAATTATAAGTCCAAGGGCACGGAGGGTTCGCTGAAGAGAAGTCCAAATATAAGTTTCAAGAGGTGATGCCCCCCACGGTTGCGTAAGATTAACAGGTAGCCAAATTTCCTTACGAGCCCTGAGGATATAAATATCCCCAGCAAAGTTGTGCCACCAAGAATGATTGAGGCAAGACAAAAATGTACACGTATTTGTATAATTAACAATTCCCGTATTATTATCCCATATTAAATTCCCTGCTAATAATAGGTAGGGCTTACGGACACAAGCAATAATATATCGAGAGGTATTCCGATATAACTGAATATGAAAGGAATTAGTTGGGTTAGAAAGATTAAGAGACATATTCCCCACAAAAGTGCTAATGGCATCGCCTGCAGCTAACAACTTCCAAAGATGACTCTGTACTTAGGCCTCCTTCACACCATACCAAGGTTTCATTATTGTTAGCAGCAATACTTTTATTTACCCGGTGCCATTTCAAAGGTATGACTAAATTTTATTTGAAAATCACCGTGCACACTTCAATCAGTTATTTGCATCCCATTGTATTCTAATAAAATCCGGGTTTTATTTCCCCGACATAGTTGCTACTCCAGCACCTCAATATTAGGAGAAACCTCTGGAATAGGACAAAAAGGTAAAGAACTAGGAATAGTTTCATTACTATATACAGTATGATTATAATAACAGTATTAGCAGCCATATAACTATGATTATAGCGAACAACCCAGGCTTCATACGATTTTCCGAGACAATGAGAATTATTTCCCATGCATATTGGAAGTTCTTCCACTCCAAATTGGTATGTGTTGTTTATAATTTCCGTTTCCCGTTCTATATTGTCCTTGTCTATATAGGGGGACGGCATTCAAGTAGTGTCATTGGTGAAAACCTTAATTTCCGCCTCTTCCCAGGCGACTCCCTGATACAAGGGTGGAAAGGGAATATAAGTGCAATATTCATACAAAGCCTCACTAAGGGAAATAAGTCCCCCGCTGAGGCACATCCAACAAAGGAAGAAATGCATGCTGAATCCAGTTTTCTTTTCAACAGGGTTTCAATCATCTTGTAGGAAACCACTCAGGTCCGCTCCCTGTAAGGACAAGAGCATAGCCCCATTCCTGTTTTAGAACTTGCCCTTGAACATACTTACCTTCTTCATTAGGATACCAAATCTTTAAATTGTCAGCGGGGACTATCACCGAGAGAGGTGAGGAAAGATGAGTTACGACAGCAGAGTCTTGCAATTGTCTCCATTGATTCAAAAAATAATTAAAGTAAAAAGAACCTTCAAAATCAAAAAAATTAAGGTAGAAAGGTTAACCTTCAAAAAAATGTGGTTTTTTGGGGGGGCTCATTTCCCCCTTTTTGTTTTAATAGTTGAGTTTTTAAAGTTAAATTTGCGCGCTCGATGATGGCTTGACCTTGACTGTTGCCCGGGATCCCGGTGATATGTCGAATATTGTATTGCTGTAAGAAAACTTGTAATTTATGAAAGACATAGGCAGGGGCATTATCAGTTTTAAGTATAAAAGGAATGCCCATAATGGCAAAACAAGCTAAGAGATGTGTAATAACAGAATCAGCTTTCTCAGATGGCAACGGAGTGGCCCATTGAAAATGAGAAAAAGTATTAATGGTATGATGAACATACTTTAATCGTCCAAAAGAAGGACTATGTATAACATCTATTTGTCAAATTTGATTAACTTGAGTACCTCTCAGGTTAACTCCAGGATGGAAGGATGGAATGCTCAAAGGAGCACAGAAAGGACAAGCTCGAATAAGAGAACAAGCTTATTTATGAGTTAAATGAAACCGTCGTTGAAGGCCAGAACTATTAGTGTGATGTAGAGCATGTTCTTGTTCTGCAGCCTGCAGGTGGCCAATTAGAAGTGAATCAATCTGAGTATTTCCATGAACTAATGGTCCAGGCAGTTGAGAATGAGAACAAAGATGAGTGATGAATAAAGGAGCTCGACGTTGGCTCAAAGTAGAAAATAACAAGGAAAAGAGTTTTTGAAGAGAAGAAGTAGCACAAAGCGGTAAAGTGGCCTGAGAAATATAAGAAGTAACATAAACGGCATATTGAGAATCACTAACAATATTTCAACCAGTAGTAGGGAAATTAAGTAAGACCATGAGAATAGTAAACAATTCTCCCTATTGCACCGAGGGATAAGGATAAACTGTAACTCAAGATTGATGAAGCTTCTTGCCAAGAATCAGAAGTTGCAAGAAGATAAATGATCTGACTATGAGTGAATTGAGAGATAATTAAGGAAGGATCTCCTCCCCAAAGTTGTTGACAGTGATGCCGTCCTTTGATGATCAGTTCAGCTAAACGATCGATATAAGTAGCCAAGTGTTTAGATGTTTTATTGGACAAAAAGATCCATTTTAGCGGCTGATTGGTCTGATGAATCATTCCTGTAGGAGAATGTAAAGTATGAAATAAACAAAGGGAAAGGGGAACATCGGGAAGGATATAATGTAAATGAGCCTTTTGAAGTTGCTCTTCCACAAGCTGGAGTTCCTGTAAAGCCAAAGGAGTTAAATGACGTGAGCTGTCCAAGTGACTGTCTCCTTCTAGAATAGAAAAAAGATGTTGTAACTGAATAAAGAAAAAACAATTTTTGAGATCTATGACCATTAATTTTTAACTTTGTGGGATAAGGGCAGGATTAGGAAGACCAGGCTGTAAACTTTCCCTAGGTTTAATGTAAACATTTATAGTTTTAAGACAAGACAAAGACGGGAATTCCATGCAGAAATACGTGGCTTTATATTCCTCTCGGCCATTTGTTTTTTGACTTACTCTTTTAGAATCCTAAGTATTTCTTTAAATAATGGTCACTGTTTCACATAAATAGGAGTGGTGGCTATGAGTTTAAAGGATTGTAGCCCATTTTGAACATCGTATTTTTGGCAGCTGAGGAAATATGAGGAATGTTTTAAAAGCAGCAAATTGTTGTGAAAGATCTTGTTCCCAAAAATTAATATTGATAGGAACAATATAAAAATAAAAAAAAACACTTGACCTTGTTAACCTTTAGGACCGACACAGGTTAAAGGTTCTACGTCTTGATAAACCACAGAAGCAGCACCCAAGCCAGTGAGTATAACTGCAACTTGTCTTTTTTCCTATTGTATAGGCCTCTAATTTAAACAAATAATAGACATATTTACCACCGTATCAATTAACCCTAAACTATTTCATTAATGTGCAAAGAACATAAGGGCTTTTGATTAGAAACTAAGGTTTCCCAAAAAACAGTTTTTTCTGTGCTACCAAACCCTCCCTATTGAGAATACATTCCCCTGCCTCTAGGCAAATAAATTGTGAGACTTAAACCATAATAAGACTTTTATTAGTAACATTATGTCCTTTTGGCAAAGGGCCACACTCTCTAATAGCTAATTTATATACTCCTCTATTAGGAGACAAAGTATAAGGCTGAGTAATAACTAAGTCAGCAGCGGCGCTCTGCTTAGTTGCCACATAAAGCTGAGAAACTGGGGTAAGGTGTGGGATCCTTAAGGAGGACTTGAATTTATTCCTTGATGTTGTAGGCCATTGCTCACTGGGTATTGTATGCAGATTTAGTCAATAACAAATATTTGTAAACAAATAAGGTGATTACAGGTACAGAAATTCAGTTTGTAGTTTACTATTCAATAGAGTATCTGCTTTGTAAAAGATGGTGGACCACAAAATACTCAACGGATTTTGGTTTTCAAAACACAATGATGCTATCCAAGGCTAAATGGATACTTGAAATTGGGATTGGATCTGGTGCTGAGATACAACTTTTACTTAGTTATTGATTTTTCTTTCCTCCGATTATTCCAAGGAGGGTGACTACCATTTTTGTACTTTATAGAGCAGTCTAGAGGAAAGGGTTAAGCATGTAAGCTCTGGGGACAGAAAGTCATATTTTCAAAATATAATAGCTATATGACCTTGGATACATTTATAAAACTGTCTTAACTCTGTTACTGAAAGCAAACACCTTGTTTGTTATTTCCTTTTAAGGCTTTAGACAAAGCTCCAGCAAATAATTGAGCATTATAAATAGCCCCTCCAACACTAACACAAGTTTTAATATATTTATCTAAATTGGCCCCATTGGCCTTTAATGATTTTAACAATTTTTGACAGTCAGCATATGCATTTTTAAAAGACAACGTTTGTAACAAAATTTTTGAAGCAAGGTCAGCACCCACAATTTTCAAGACAGCATCCTGAAGACGGGCTACGAAATTTGAATATTGTTCATTTGTGCCCTGTAAAATCTTCACAGAGGAAAGGGAAGATTTTCCTGTTATCTCTACCTTATTTTAGGCCCTTAAAAACAGTCTTGATTTAAGTAAGGGCAACATCTTCTAGACCAGCCTTAGCACTAAAAGTAGCATATTGGCCCGTGCCTGTGAGTTGTTCCTCAGTGGCTCCTGGGGGATCACACATAACATTTTTTCTAGCCTGTACATGCGCCTTGTTCATTTACCAGCTGTGCAATTGTAACCACTGAGAACGATCAAGAAAAGCCTTCCCCAAAGTCTTCCAGTATATAGAAATTATCAAATTTTCTGATGAAAAAATATCAAGAAGACCAAGGATAGGGGTTCATAGTTAGAAATGGCAGCTTTCATTTCTTTTTAAAAATTTAATTTGTAAGGCATTAAATTGGACATTATTGCCACCATTTGAAAACTAAGCATTAGGAGCAAAAGAAGCACAAATAATTGGAAACAGATCCAGCTCCTTAAAATTTTTTTTTTTTTTTTTTTTCCACAGACATTTTTTTTAATTCACAAAATGATACATGTTAACTCTAAGCTGGAAAACACGGATCACTAAGTGATTTTGTGCGAAGCAAACAACAAAATCATTAACACAGAAGTTATACCAAAAATGCAAAGGAGCCTTCCCACCTCTGCACAAAACAACAAAAGCCCAAAAGTTGTTAGGCTGAGACATTTCAAAGTAAATTATTTTATGACCTCAAGAAAAAGATCATATCAAAGCTATTTTATCAGTTCCAGGAAAGTTTCCAAAATGTTTAATCAAGTCAGCATAAAAAGGATACCAAAATCTAGGAGAAAGCGCGTAATAAAATAAAATGCTGCAAAACACAGTTCATCCTCAGTTATATCAGTGAAATATCCTAAATTAAAGACTTGCCGATAGAATGCAGCAAAAACAGAGACAGAGCAAGAAAGGACTCCGAGCAGGAGCCCAAGGTTCACGGTAAGAAAACAAGTGGCTGAGCAGCTGGAGAGAAAGCAGCCCGGGGGATTCGGCCACGTGACGTGCGGTCGACCCTGCGGCAGGGACCCGCCAGGCTGCCCGCCCCTCAGCGCCTCAGCCCCTCAGTCGTCTCAGCCTGTTGGGGGCACTGAGAAAACTTTGCCAAACAAAGGTAAAGATAAGGAAGCCCGGGGGTTGGAGGCACTGGAAAATTCTCTTTTAACAGGGCAGAAGGAAAAGAAACAGGGAAAGCTCACAAAGGTGAATTAGAAGAATGTATCTGTAATATTTGTTGAAGCATTTCCATAATACACTGCATGTCAGAATTTCCCTTAGAAGAAGAAAGAGCTGGCTTTTTCTCTTCTCCCCCTTTTGCTACCCTGGCACAAATGGGCTCCATTTCAGATTTATTTTATTTTATTTTATTTTTCCAAATCCTCAGATACCTTTCCTCCTGTGGCTACATTACCACACTCCGAATCAGTCTCAAGTAACTCTAATGTCTGAGTGATAGAGTTACACAAGGTCCACAATTTTAGAGGCATAATATCCCCTAACTGGAGAGCTCTAAGCAAAGCTTTTACTACCTGTAACCATTTTTTCCGATTCAGCTGCACTTTAGTCTGATACTGAAACCAGTAACAATGTTATTCAACATGGGCAAACAATCGCTTCAAAGTCTTTTTCTTTCACTTCTACTCCCATAGACAGCAACAGTCCTTGAAACAGCCATAAATATTCTGAGGCCAGAGAGATGGAATTCCCATAATGAAAGCTTAAGAAGGTTCCCCTTAACAATATCTGAGCCTTACCTGCTCCTAGGGGGTTCCCCTTCTTGTTCTCCCCTACTCACCCGTGCTGACCCTGCTCGCTGCGCCACTTGTTGGGGGCCGCACCGGGGGTGGTGGAGAATGAAAGAACACACACAAAGACAAAGACACACCGAGAACATGGCGGCCGCACTCAGAGCCTCCGCCTCACTTTATTTATACTCCATAAACCTCAGGTCAGCAGAAAGAATGCAATGCAAAACAAACTTTCTTTTCCCACATGTAACCTTCTACTCAGTACCTTGTTTCTATATTCTTTCTTATCTACCCGCCTTCTTGGCGCCTACGGGAGTTCATTAAAAGTTCAGTTGGAGATACTGTCCTTGAGCCCTATCTATTCTCAGCATACTGTTTTCAAAGGCCCCTGCACTGAACCATTTAAGAACCACAATGTTAGCCCAGCAAAGTAAAACCAAGACCTCTGTGCTAATTGCAATTTTTAACTTTTAGAATAAATGAAAGGAAAAGTGTGTGTGTGTGTGTGTGTGTGTGTGTGTGTTGAGGACTGATTTTCTCATTATTTACATTAACTCTGAATGCAAACAACACACACCCACATGCACACACACACACGAGACACATGTATATATCTACCATGTATTCATAACACATTATTAACATTTCTTCTCAAGGGTTTCTGTTCTTCCCTCTCAACATCATAGACCCTTGTGGAGAGTTAGAAAAGGCAGAACTTTTCTACATGTAGCAAATTCCTAGAAGCAAGAATAAAATGATCATGAGCTCCAAAGACACTGTTATTCTCATGTTTTCTTCAATATGGCATTTGAACTGTACCACTCACCTCCCAATGCAATCCTATATGGTATTTCTCTGAATTAGTGTTTTACATTATGAGAGACCACATAAATGTGACTCTGCTGGTTAAAGAAAAATACATACAAATATTTGGTGATTTTAATGCAGACATTTAGGGTCACAAAAGGTCAGATAAGAAGTGTATATCTTGGAGTTACTGGATTATGAAAAATATGTTCAAAGCAGAGTTGGAACATGAGGAAGAGCTTGATGGGTGGATAGAATTAGGCTGAGCTGAAAGGACTGGAGGGCACTTGATATTGTAGGAAGAGAGTAAATAAGGATTCCGAGCTTGTGGTGCAAACATTCTCAATCTGTGGGATGGTAAAGAGAAGAACCTGGCCAAAAGGAAGAATATATGGTGTGAGGAAATAAAGTCCACCTAAGTGTGAACACACAGAAGCCAGTTATTCAGGCTAGTTATAACACTTCTGTTTGGCAGAATTTAAATGCCATCAAGGAAAATGGAAGTGTTATAATTTTAAAAGGGTAGGTTTCAGTTACCATCTGATGGGAGATTGTCAGCATATGGAAACTCGAGGTGGACTAGAGATAAACAGGACACCTTATGTTTATTTGGGGAGCATACTTCTTTTTTTCTGGTTGGCCTTTAGTTGCACTGTGGGATACAAACTGGGAAGGCGATGGCTCTTGACAAGTCCTGATGGGTTTAGACTGACTGCTGGAGAGGCTATGATTTGACTTTCTGAGTTTCTTATGTGAGTCAGAATTCTATTGCCATGAATCGCCTGGTCAGTGGTTGTATGTGTATTCGGTCTCTGTTGTGAATTATTGAAAAATTAGTTTGAATAGAAATGAGGTGCCTTAAGAGTCAAGGAATCTAACTCTGATAAAGAAAATGTGTTACATATATACCACGGAATACTACACAGCCACAAAAAAGAATGAGATCTTATCCTTTGCAGGGACATAGATGGATTTGGAGGCCATTATTCTAAGCAAACTAATACAGGAACAAAAAACCAAATACCACATGTTGTCACTGACAAGGAAGAGAACACATGGACACATACAGGACAACAACACACACTGGGACTTGTTGAAGGGTGGAGGTTGGGAGGAGGGAGAGGATCAAGCAAAATAACCAGTGAGTACTAGGCTTAATACCTGGGTCATGAAATAATCTGTACTACAAACTCTCATGACACAAGTTTACATATGTAATAAACCTGTACTTGTAGCCTTGAACTTAAAATAAAAGTTAAAAATAAATAAAATAATTGTTTTGTTTGATCCCTTAAAACAAAATGAATTGTTAACTCTTACGCTTCCCTACTGGCCATACTGTTATTATGTAAGCAAAGGGATGTTGCTTTTTAGAACAACAAAATAATCAGATGGTTCTTTGGATTGTGAGAACAGGGTGGGAAAAGACTAACATTACTTTATAATAAAAATAATTCAAGCAGAATTCTCCCATAACATTTGTTTAAAGGCATAGGGGTCTTCTATCTATTCCCCATCATTCTAACTGTACTGTCTAATATGTAGTCAAACTTGAATATTTGCTATCTGATCATAGTTTTTTACTCTTTGACCAGCAATTTTGTTGTCATTTGAACACTGTCAGATTATCTATTCTTACAATTCTCACTAAAGGTTTCAGTCACCACAAACAATGTACACCACAAACAAAGTTGATCAGTGTTACACTGGAATTTGTTTTATCTTTGGATGATTCAAAGCAGTCCTTGTTTTCCTTCTGTTTTCTCAAGAAAACAGACTTTTAAGAATTTCTACTTTCATATCTCAAGACATAAAAGGAAAATAAAAAGCTTTAGTGGAAAGTTTCATGAGGAATGAAATTTCAACTACTCGGAGAAGTCAATGTCTAGATTCTCTCAAAATTTTATTTTTCAAAGAATTATATTTCTCACCAATACAGACAATCATTCCCTTCCTACATCAAAAAGAAACTTTTCAAAAAGGCTGATATAAGAGAGGTAGTACATAATACCCATGTATGTATTTTTCCTGCCATATAGACACGATCTTAAAATTTTTCATTATCTTGATTTGTTCCTTGAAAGAGATAAAATCCTAAGAAAAATGCTTTTAGAGAACTCAGAGGATGTGTTTTTTTTTTTATTTAATTGTATTTATTTATTTTTTAAGAGACATGGTCCTCTCTTTGTTGCCCAGGCTAGAGTACAGTGGTGTGATCACAGCTCACTATAACCCTGAGCTCCTGGAATCAAGTGATCCTACTGCCTCAGCCTCCCAGAAAATGGTTAGATGCGTGTCACCTCGTTTATCTAATTATTATATTTTCTCCTATAGAGACAAGGTTTCCCTGTGTTGCTCAGGCTGATATCAAACTCCTGGCCTCAAGTGATCTTCCCCCAACTCAGCCTCCCAAAGTTCTAGGATTACAGTTGGGAGCCCCTGTGCTAGGTAGGCCAGGTTATAGTTTTCAAATCTAGATATGGCTGAGTTACTTTTCTTGACAGCTTTATGTTTGTCATAAAGGAATATTTATGTTATGTTTATGTCTTAGTTAGAAATAATTGCATCTCACTTATTACTGAGGATGATTAAACATGAGGTTGGCTGCAAATAGTCTGGAAAACTGAAGTAACTACAGAAAGTCAAAAACAGGAAAGAAAACCAGGATATGCAGAACTCATTTTTAAAAGTAAGAAAGATTCATTTAGTTGTGGGTTCCGTTTAACAGGAGGTAATGGTGGGGCAAGAGAACACATTCACCTTTTAGACAAAACACAGCACTTTATGACATCCGGGAATTGAACATACTCTAAATTAAACAGGACAAACATCAAGCCTCCAGGTAATCTGGTCAAGTAAATCAAAGCCTTAACTCTTGTTAATGTGGATAAACGTAGAGCTCAAGAAAGAAAGGCAGATATAACCTACAGAATTTTTTGTTTTGTTTTGCTTTTAGTTTTAGAAAAAAAAATGATTTAAAAACTCTTTTGATAAATCCTAACTGGGAATCAAATTGGAATGAAAATGGCAAGTACCACTCAGGACCCTTCAGCCCCTGCACAGCAAGCTAGGATTAGGGATGGAGCTTCAAGCCTAGTAGTAAACTAGAGTACCAGATGGAGAATCTAAATCTAAAATCTAGTTCTTCAAATGTGGCTTCCATTATACAAATAGTACCTACTGGGTTTAGAGTGTCTCCAGTGCATACCAACAGGACGACTGGGGAGGTATCTGCTCTGGGTACAGAAAATAAAAATGTATATAGTTTGATAAATTATTTTATTAAATAAAAAGAATAACAAAACTGAAATTCAGACTGATTTTATGATCACCATACATTAGCAATATCAGTTAATACTCCTCCTTGGTCAGGCTGACAGTTCCTAACACCAACTCCCCCTACCCACCACCTTTGTACACAGCATGGTCCCTGGGTACCTAGAAGGCATACCATAGTAGACAGTAGATCCTGAACCTATAGGCAGAAACATTTAAAATCCCTAACGTTTTGGAATATCAGGACTAAAACTCTTTATATTTTCTTATTTGTCATGCTTTGTTTCAGGTATAGGAAGAATGCAACTTTCAGTGCCTCTATCTATAAGAAGTTAAAGACAGAATGACCAGGACATTCCTTTAAAGGTTAAAAGGAAACCAGGAAATCCTATCTTCCAGTGACTTTTTTTTAAGTGAGTGAGAAATAAACATTTCTTAAATCAAGCCACTGAGATTTGAAAATTGTTTACAGAAGCTAATAATTTCAACTTTGTTCAGTACATTCCTGAGTGGTGTACAGAAGTCCCTTTGCCAAAAATAGATACTCTTTTCCTCTACCTTGTTTGTGTATGTATGTGCATGTACATGAGAATGAATGAGGAATACATAGGGAAAATGTGAGATATATTACCAAACTCCAGCAACAATAAGCTAAATGTGCCCAGAAGTTCCTTCTCTCTCCATTTATTTTTGTCAGGGTACAGGGAAGAAGGGGAGTGGACTCAATTTTTAAGATATCACATAGCATAGCCGGTGAAAGCATACATTTTGAAAACAGTCTACCTATAGTTGAATCCTGGCTGAGACAGCATGCAAGCTCAGTATTGTCTAAACTCAAGACTCACCCTCTTTCTACATTGCTTCTCCTTTCAAATATAAAATTCTTATTAGTAGACTTTCAGGAATGCTTGAAGGTAAAGTAAATACTTTTTCAGCAGAGGGACAATGAGAGAAACCAATTATAAATAGCAATGTCTCCTAAAAAAACTAGACTTTTTAATGTTGCTCAGGTTCAGTGGGTATTACAAATAAAATCAGCTGAAATATGATGATACTTAGCTGTAGGACTGCTATAAACACTTTAGGCTTCACAATTTAAGTTAAAATTCATCCCATTTTCATCTCAAAGCTATTGCAAATGCATAGCTGAATGAATCAGTCAGTTGTTGATTCTCACTGTGGAATTCAATAGCACATTTGCAATTATATCAATGCAAATTTTTCTGAAACATGATGTTTTTCCTTAGGAAAGTGCAGACTATTTTGGTGGTTTCTTAATATTGACACAAACATATACATCTGTATATGCACTGATACATCCACTGAAAATTTTAATCAAACTTTATCTTATACTTTTAAAAACTGTCATTTTGTATTAATGAAAATATGATGAATTGACATCATTTTTTTCTGTTCAATTGCAAAGTATCTGGCAGCAAGCATCTGAAGTACGGAAAGATCATTATATTTCATATTTTTCTGGTATATTTTTTATTCTTCTATGATATCCAAAGATTATCAATACCAGTGAATAAATTAGGAAAGAGCTAACAGATCTTTAAGCTATATATTTTGGGCTAACAAATCTAATAATGTTAACTTGTATAATTCCTTTATATCATAATTTCAATAACACATTGGAATTGTTCATAGTATTAAAACAAAAATCAACCAGTAGCATTTGAATGCTTAATAGGACATTTATTATAAAAAATAGATTAAAATGTTTTTACTAAGACATAACTCCTTTACACCCCTTCATAAAGAACGTGTCTGTTAATTTTCAACCAAAGTGTTACTGGAAAGGCATGTTTTGCTAGACTGTTTGCCTATTACTTACTATCAAACACAGAAGTAGTATTTATTTCTAATCACTCTCATTGACTTTATGACCTCAAAATCTTTAAATAGTTATTACTTAAAAGGAGTAACCAATAAACAAGGATGAATTGCTTCTTTGTGTTATTCAAAATTCAGTGCTGAACCAACACTTTGGGCAAGTAGATGAAAAGAGGTGAAGGAAGCCAAAATATTTTATTGCAAAATAGATTTTCTTCACATAGTTCAAGATGGCTACTTATAATAGCTTGATATGAAAGAATATCTAAAAAGCTGGGGGGTTTTCTTGGTTTGCGGGGGGGATGTTTGCATCTGTAGATAATCTACATTGATGTAGCCAGACTTTCTCTGAGGCAATTCCTTGTCCAACCTAGGAAAAATTAACTGAGAGTTTGACACCTCTTGTATTAGTCTGTTTACATGCTGTTGATAAAGACATACCCGAGACTGGGAAGAAAAAAGGTTTAATTGGACTTATAGTTACACATGGATGTGGAGCCTTCAGAATCATGGCGGGAGGTGAAAGGCACTTCCTACATGGTGGCAGCAAGAGAAAATGCGGAAGAAGCAAAAGCAGAAACCCCTGATAAACCCATCAGATCTCATGAGATGTATTCACTATGATGAGACTGGCACAGGAAGGACTGGCCCCCATGATTCAATTACCTCCCTCTGGGTCCCTCCCACAACATGAATGAATTCTGGGAGATACAATTCAAGTTGAGATTTGGGTGGAGACACAGTCAAACCATATCATTTTGCCCCTGGCCCCTCCAAATCTCATGTCCTCACCTTTCAAAACCAATCATGCCTTCCCAACAATACCCCAAAGTATTAACTCAT
Organism: Chlorocebus sabaeus; assembly: GCF_047675955.1. Taxonomy (NCBI): domain Eukaryota; kingdom Metazoa; phylum Chordata; class Mammalia; order Primates; family Cercopithecidae; genus Chlorocebus; species Chlorocebus sabaeus. The sequence goes on from NC_132913.1 coordinate 15,426,627, forward strand.
TTCAGCATTAACTCAAAAGTCCACAGTCTGAAGTTTCATCTAAGACAAGGTAAATCCCCTCCACCCACAAGCCTGTAAAAGCAAAAGCAAGCTAGTTGCTTCCTAGATACAATGGAGGTACAGGTATTGGGTAAATACAGCCATTTCAAATGGAAGAGATTGGCCAAAACCAAGGGGTTCCAGGGCCTATGCAAGTCTGAAATCCATCGGGGCAGTCAAATTTAAAGCTCCAAAATGTTGGGAGGACGAGGTGGGCAGATCACAAGGTCAGGAGATCAAGAACATCTTGGCCAACATGGTGAAACCCAGTCTCTATTAAAAATACAAAAATTAGCCAGGCATAGTGGCACGTGCCTGTAGGCCCAGCTACTCTGGAGGCTGAGTCATGAGAATGTCTTGAACCTGGGGGGTGGAGATTGCAGTGAGCCGAGATCATGCCACTGCACTCCAGCCTGGGCAACAAGAATGAAACTCCATCTCAAAAAAAAAAAAGCTCCAAAATTATCTCCTGTGACTCCGGGTCTCACATGCAGGTCATGCTGATGCAAGAAGTGGGTTCCCATGGTCTTGGGTGGCTCTGCTCCTGTGGCTTTTCAGGGTATATGGCCTCCCTCTCAACTGCTTTCATGGGCTGATATTGAGTTGTTGGGAACAGGCCCCCAAATCTGACCATAAACTGACCCCAAAACTGGCCATAAACAAAATCTCTGCAGCACTGTGACATGTTTGTCATGGCCATGACACCCACGCTGAAGGTTATGGGTTTACCAGAATGAGGGTAAGGAACACCTGGCCCACCCAGGGCAGAAAACCACTTAAAGGCATTCCTAAACCACAAAAAATAGCATGAACGATCTGTGCCTTAAGGACATGTTCCTGCTGCAGATAACTAGCCAGAGCCCATCCCTTTGTTTCAGCCCATCCCTTTGTTTCCTGTGAGGAATACTTTCAGTTAATCTATAATCTATAGAAATAATGCTTATCACCAGCTTGCTGTCAATAAATATGTGGGTCAAACTCTGTTTGGGGTTCTCAGCTCTGAAGGCTGTAAGTCGCCTGATTCCCACTCCACACTCTATATTTCTGTGTGTGTGTCTTTAATTCCTCTAGTGTCACTGGGTTCAGGTCTCCACAACTGAGCTGAGCTGGTCTCGGCACTGAGTGTCTGCAGCTTTTCCAGGCACGTGGTGGAAGCTGTTGGTGGATCTACCATTCTGGTATCTGGAGGATGGTAGGCCTCTTCTCACAGCTCCACTAGGCAGGGCCCCGGTAGGGGCTCTGTGTGGGGGCTTCAACCTCACATTTCCCTTCTGCACTGTCCTAGAAGAGGTTCTCCATGAGGGCCTCCCCACTGCAGCAATCTTTTGCCTGGGCAGTTTCCATACATCTTCTGAAATCTAGACAGAGGTTCCCAACCCTCAATTCTTGAATTCTGTGCACCTGCAGGCTCAACACCACATGGAAGCTGCCAAGGGGCTTCCACCCTCTGAAGCCATAGTCCAAACTCCACATTGGCCATTTTGGCCGTGGCTGGAGTGGCTGGAACACAAGGGATGAAGTCCCTAGGCTGCACACAGCACCTGGGCTCACCCACAAGTCCACTTTATCCTCCAGGGCCTCTGGGCCTGTGATGGAAGGTGCTGCCATTAATATCTCTAACATGGCCTGGAGATATTTTCCCCATGGTTTTGGAGATTAACGTTAGCCTCCTTGCTACTTATGCAAATTTCTGCAGCTGGCCTTGAATTTCTCCTCAGAAAATGAGTTTTTGTTTTTATCGCGTAGTCAGACTGCAAATTTTCCAAACTTTTATGCTATTTCCCTTATAAAACTGAATGCCTTTAAAGGAACCCAAGTCACCTCTTGAATGCTTTGCTGCTTAGAAATTTCTTCTGCCAGATACCCTAAATCATCGCTCTCAATTTCAAAGTTCCACAAATCTCTAGGGTGGGGGCAAAATGTCACCAGTCTCTTTGATAAAATATAACAAGAGTCACCTTTGCTCCAATTCCCAACAAGTTCCTCATCTCGATCTGAGACCACCTCAGCCTGGATTTTATTGTCCATATGGCTATAAGCCTTTTGGGCAAAGCCATTAAGTCTCTAGGAAGGTCCAAACTGTACCACATTTTTCTGTCTTCTTCTGAGCCCTCCAAACTGTTCCAACCTCTGCCTGTTACCCAGTTCCAAAGTTGCTTCCACATTTTCAGGTACTTTTAAGTCACACCCCACTTCTGGTACCAGTTTACGATATCATTTTGTTTACATCCTGTAAACAGAATGGGGAAGCCTCAGAATAATAGCAGGAGGTGAAAGCACTTCTCTCACTTGGCAACAAGAGAAAATGAGGAAGGAGCAAAAGCAGAAATCCCTGATAAACCCATCAGATCTTGTGAGACTTACTATCACAAGAATAACAAGGGAAAGACTGGGCCCCATGATTCAATTACCTCCCATAACACAGGGGAATTCTGGGAGATATAATTTGAGATTTGGGTGGGGACACAGCTAAACTACATTATCTCTAAAGATCTGAAAGAAACATTCACCATCTACTTTCTCTGAGGGCTGCTACCTGTGAGGTTTCATCTATGTAACAAGACCACCTTTGCTAGCCAGGCCTCCTCTACTCCCTAGCCCATAACCTGCTTTTCTACCATCATCTGTTTTGTCATGATCCAAGCCCCTATTCCCTCTGTAACCTCAAGATGATATGTAAGCTTTTGTATCTTACTCAGGGGCTGGGGTGATTACTCTGTCGTTCTGAGACAGGAATAATACAAGGAGGTTACATTAGAATAGGAAATTTCAGACAGCAGTTTTACACAACTAGCAAAAAATAAACTGTTGAAATAGCTGCATAAGCTAGCAACTGATAAGACCCAGAAAACCAGGGTTTGGGCCAAACTGGATCCAAAATGAGACTGGATTTGACTTACATTTCCCCTAGAACATCATTATTTGCTCATGAACATGCTAAATCACACACCCACCAGTGCCATGACAGTTCTGGGAACACCCATATTTGGTGAAGAAATTAGTGGCACCACAGTTCCACACATACCTTTTTCTAGGAATCTTCACAAATATTTTACTCCTTGACTAAAGAAACCTGCAAACCAAATACTAATGTAGAAACAGAAAACCAAATATTTACTAACAGGCTACCTGGTTACATAATTTCAATAACCATAATCCCACTGTTCAAACCCCTGGAATTCTATCAAAGGATACCTATCAACTGTGACATGGTAGGCAGAAGGAAGACAGGTAGAAGCCCCAAACCCCCTTGTGCATGATTCGTTCAATAGAGTAAGCCCGCCCTTCCTGTTTTTAAGTGTGTACTTATACTTTGCAATAAATGTCCATACTTTCAAGATATCCCCACTCATCTTTGAATTGCTTCCTGCTACAGTGTCAAGAGCCTTGACCCCAGCCAACTGTAGTTGAGGTCTCATCACATTTTGGGATCTCCCTAGCCCACTGGTATCTCTTTATCATGATCCTGCCAGGAGTATCATCACCCCCATTTTAGAACCACTGGCAGTTGGTAAATCTCACTCCAATCTGAGTCTGAGTATTCTTATTCTCTAGAGTTACTCCCACTTTCTTCCTTGTTCCTAGAAACTAACTACAGCGTGACTCCCCTCAGCCATAGCACCTCTGCTCCTTCCTGCTGGAAAACCCAGTTTACACTTACAGACAACAAGCAAAGGCGGGAAGTTTTCTAAAATGCCAGGGTCCTCCCTGAGAGAAGGCTAATGAGGATAGTAAAGTCCCATACCATGTAGTGACTAGACAGCTTTTAAGGAGCACTATCACTTTTTCCTGGGAAACATCTTTCATTTTCCCAAGGGACCAGCTGTGCCAAGACACTGATCCTGGTTGGCAACTGTTTTATCTTTCCTATCTCTCTTTAAACCCTGCTTTTGTGATTTTCTCTTCTTATGCTTCTTTCTCATATTTCACACAAAAGCTTAGTAAATTCTTTGAACCCAGAAAGACAGGACACTTAGATATTGGCCTCTGGAATGCCAAGTGTAGGCCATGGTCCTAAAGGAGTCTCTTCAAGGTCCTTGTTTATTGGCCATGCTGAATCATCTCTAATCTCAAGTTTTACTTGATGATAAACATTCAGATACATATCGGCACGGTTGCCCCTTTCAAAACAGACTCACAATTCATCCCACTCAATCCTGAAGGCCTTCCTATTTTCAAAGCCCCAGAGGCCATGGATACCTGGGCAACACTGGGGATCCAGGGAACACCTGGAGTCCAAGGCAATCAGCCAAAGAAACAGGGACACATGTCTCTCCAGTCTGGCCATGGAGTGGGCCAATTGTAAGGGCCATGCTCATGCACCTGGACAAAAAAATGCCAGGAGTAGTGCCTCTTTGAGAGAACCGTCCTGTTATTTCCCCCTTATCTTTCAGGTTGACCCAAGGAGAAGTCAAGGTCATGGGCAGCTCTCTGGGGTTTAATGGCCAAAGAACAGAACCCTAAAATTTAATACAATCTTACAATTAGAACTGTTTTGTATATATCAGACACAAATGGAGTGAAATACCATGTGTACAGGCCTTCATGGCATTTTATCAGAATCGTGACCTTCCTGGGAATTGCTGCCTTTGTTATGCTCCTACCCCTTTAGGGAAACCAAGAAACAGTTATCCTAGATGAACCCCTCTTGGGAAATGTACATCCCCAGAGCCTTCTCCCACCTCTTAACCCAGACTCAATCCCAGCACCCTCAGCTCCTCTCTCTTACTCACCTTCAAGTCCCCATTCTTTCTCTAGTTCCACCATCTCTGGTGCCCAGAGTACTGCTAGTCCACTTCTGTATCAACCTATATATCCTTGTCTACCAAGTGAACAGAGTCCTGCTGGGGTCACCTGCAGCAGCATTTTCTACGTTTCTGGTCATTTTAAGTTATGCCTATTTAGGGAGGTGGCCAGTGGGGATGCTAGGACCATTTTAGTACATGTGCCTTTTTCAGAGTCTGACTCAGCACAATGTAGACAGAGGTTGGGCCAATTTTCAGATGACCCAACTAAATTATTGGAGAAATTTCTGGCACTCTCACTCTCATTTGAGTTAACATGGGGAGATATGCATATTATCTTGTACAAGTCTTGAACTTGTGGAGCAAAGCAGGGTGTTTTGGTGTAGGCACAAGCTTATGCTGACACTTGTCAGCTGGGGACCCTGAACAACAGGCTGTGTGGTGCCACATCTGTGCCTAACCATGACCCTAATCGGAACTATCAACAGGGCCAAGATGAGCTAAGAACAAGAAATCATATGGTGACATGTTTAGTATAGGGAATGAAAAAATGCTCCACTAAGCATGTGAACTTTGATAAAATAAGGTAAATAACTCAAGGAAAGGAAAAAAACCCAGCTTTATTCCATGAGTGCCTTGTGGAGGCCCTAAGAGATTATACTAATAATGACCCCAGTATTGATGTTGGCCAAATTTTACTAAGCACACACTTTATTAGCCAGTCAGTGCCTGAATATCAGAAGAAAATTACAGAAATTGGCTTTGTGATTCCAAACACCTATTAATAAAATGCTTGATGTAGTTTTCAGCATATTCAGTAATAGAGGCAGGGCTGAAAAGGCTGCAAGAACCTCACATGCCAAACAGTGGGATAAACAGCAGGCCCAAATGACAACAGTCACTATAAGCAGTGGTCTGTAATCTCAGGGTCACCGAGGGGGACATCTCACCCACAGAGCAAACAGGTCTAACAGCAAACTTGCAGGTAATAATTGCTGCTTCAAATGTGGAAAGCAGGGACAATGGAGCAAGAACTCTCCCCAGCAGGGGAGCTCACCCACTATCCTCAATGCAAGCAGGGGGCCCACTAGAAAAGGTATTGTCCTCAGTCCCAAAGGGAGAAGAGGGCACTGCAAGCCATAATGGTCATAACTGAGAACTGATGAGGTCCAAGGTTCCTGGTGGCTCCCATTAAAGATATAGTCATCATAACTGAGGAGCCCTGGATTACTCCTGACATGGTAGGTAAGAATATTAATTTCTTAATCTATACAAGAGCTAGTTACTGTGTCCTAAAGGATACTCTGGGCCCTTATTCTCCAAAAACTGTACTGTCATTGGTATTGATGGCACCCCAAACCCAAAAACTTCATTTTGCCCCTGTGCTGAAGGCTAGAAAACTATGTGGTAACTCATGAGCTTCTAGTTTTACTGAGTGTCCCACTCCCTTTTAGAACAGGACCTCCTAGCCACCTTTCGATATTTATCAGGCCCTGGGGAAACCTCTTTATTGGCAATCCTTGTTTATTCTAACCCAGCCTCAGAAAAAAAAGAGATCCTCCCAAAATAAGATCTCAAGTAGACCCACAAGTATGGGATCAAGAAATCCCTGGCAAAGCAATACATGGTAAGCCAGTGATCATCTCTTTAAAAGACAAAAATAATATCTCGCAAGTATCAATATTCCCTCAAACGAGAAGCCAGGCAAGGATTCCAACCTCTAATTGAGAAGTTTTTAAAACATGGATTTCTGATTCTGTGTCAGTTTCTTGGTAATACTCCAGTCCCCCCTACCCAAAAATCAGATGGACAATATAAAGTATTAAGTTGGTGTAAAAGTAATTGCAGTTTCTGCTATAAAAGTAATGGTAAAAACTGAAATTACTTGTGCACTAGCCTAATAGTTTAAGACTTATGAGCCATTAACGAGTCTGTAATGACCTTACATCCTATAGTACCAAATCCTTATACAATACTTACCCAAAGACTGTGAGTCACCAATTGGTTTATGCTATTCCATGTTAATGATGCTTTGTTGTGTCCTTTTGCGCCCTGACTCTTAGTATTTGTTTGCTTTCAGTGGACTAATCGTGGAACTAATATTACCCAGCAGTACACCTGGACAGTACTGACTCGGGGCTTTAGGGATAGTCCTCGATTGTACAGAAAAACTTTGTCATGAGAATTAAGGGAGCTAGAGCTAGAAAGGGGAGTCACAGTCCAATATATGGATGACATCCTTGTATGCAGTTCCTCTAAAGGGGACTCAGATAAGAATTCCATTCAAATCCTAAACTTCCTGAGAGAAACAATCTGTGAAGTCTCTCTATCCAAGGACCAGATTGCTAAACCAGAAGTTATCTGGGCTGGGCCTGGTGGCTCACGCCTGTAATCCCAGCACTTTGGGAGGCTGAGGTGGCCAGATCATGACGTCAGGAGATTGAGACCATCCTGGCCAACACGGTGAAACCCTGTCTCTACTTAAAATACAAAAATTAGCTGGGTGTGGTGGCACACACCTGTAATCCCAGCTACTTGGGAGACTGAGGCAGGAGAATCACTTGAACCTGGGAGGCGGAGACTGCAGTGAGCCAAGGTCACGCCACTTCACTCCATCCTGGCAACAGACCAAGACTCCGTCTTTAAAAAAAAAAAAAAAAAAAAAAAAAAAAGAAGAATCAGGAGTACACGCTAAGCCCAGGAAACCAGCCTTTCTCCATTGAATGAAAGGTGGCTACCTCCACAAAGAAACAAGAACTTTCCTGGATTTTGCAGGATTTGGGTCTCAGTATTTGGCTGAACCATTGTATGATGTCCTAACAGAACCAGAGAATGAACTGCTTGAATGGTCAGGGAAATAGCATGAGTCTTTATTTTCTAGCTGAACATGGAGAGGTTTGTACAGTAATAAACAACAACTGTTCTTATATTAACAATTCAGGATTCGTTGAACTGCAAGTTCAAAGGATTTATCAGCAGGCTACCTGGCTACATAATTTCAATAACACCACTGTTTAAACCATGTGGGATTCTATCAAAGGATACTTCCTGTGTCATATTTGGTAGACATCCTTTGATAGAATCTCAGGATGGTTTGATCTACCTTTCCTGGGACTTTTAGTAGCCACCTTATCACTGCTAATCTTTGGTCCTTGCTTGTTTAACATCCATGTAAAGTTTTTATCTTTGAGGTTTCAATGGTTCCATGTCAAAATGATGGTAATGCAAGGATTCCAACCAATCCTTACCTTGGGTTCGGATTCTTCTAATGACCTGCCCTTGGGACCCTTAGAACAGGCAGCCAGAGATTTCTATGCTCTTGCTAGCCAGGTCCATCACTCTTAATCAGCAGAAAATAGATACAGAAGACTGACCTCCTCCCTCATCAACCAACCCTTAAGAATAAGAAATGGAAATATTTGGGGGGCAGTGAGGGATGAGACAGGAATAATACAGGAATAATTATCTTGTGACAGAGTGGTCACAGGAGAATAGAAAATTCAAGACAGAAAATTTTCACAACTAGCAAAAAGGAAATCATTGAAGTAACTGCATAAGCTAGGGTCCACTAAGGTCCTGAAAACCAAGGTGTGGGCCAAGCTGGCTAAGACCAACTGGACCCAACATGATGAGAAATCCTAGATTTGATCCAGGTTTCACCTAGGACCTCATTATATGCCCCTTAAAATATTAAATCATACACCCTTCAGCACCATGACAGTTCCAAGAATACCCATATTTGGTGTAAAACGAGATGCACCACAGTTCTGAGAAATCTCTGTCTTTTTAGAGGAATCTCCATGAATATTCCACCCCTTGGTTAAATGAACCCATAAAAGTGGAAGCCCCAAGCCCCTTGAGACTCCTTCTCTTGAGTATGCCCGCTCTCCCCTTTTTTGAGTGTGTACTTTTGCTTTGGAATAATCTCCATACTTGTTATGGAGATTATAATTTCTTCTTGTGACAGTGTCAACATACTGGACACTGGCTGGGGTCAAGGTTCCACTGGCATTCTGAGACCTCCCCTAGCCTACCAGTATCGGTTCTCCCCTGTGTATGTTAATGAATGTACGTGACGTTTCTCCTATTAATCTGCCTTTTATCAATTGTTTTTTCTGTGAGCTTTTGGAGGGTAAAAGGAAAGTTTTTCCTTGGCCCCTGTAGTGGCAATAAGAAAGTTCAAAACAAAAGTTGTTAATTCCGACCTGGACTGGTATATTATGCACTATAGGAATAGTTACTAGAGCCTATGATAATTATATGGGGCCAGCAGAAATAACCTAATTTTAACTTCTCTTAAGATCAGAAGGGAAAATGAATAGTTTAATACTAATGAAGATATAATAATAATTAGAGGCCCGATTATTTTCACCTCTTTACCAATACAATTGCAAAATATTAATTTATAATTTTTTAAGAAAAAGGGGACTATCTGGGCAATAGTGCCTAAGTCTCATGACAGTCACAGTATGACCCTTCTACTAGCAAAAATTGACAACTGGGACCTAATTAAGCTAAAAAGCTTCTGCACAAATAAACCATAAAGAAATTACATTGACAGCCTATAGAATGTGAGAAAGTATTTGCAAACTGTGCATTTGACAAAAGTCTAATATCTAGCATCTATAAGAAACAAATTTTCAAGTAAAAACAAACTAACCTCATTAAAGGTGGGAAAAGGACATGAACAGACATTTTTCAAAAGAAGACACACATACAGCTAACACAACAAGCATATGAAAAAATGCTCAACATCACCATCATTAGAGAAATGCAAACCAAAACCACAATGAGATGCCACCTCATACCAGTCAGAATGGCTACTATTAAAAGGTCAAAAAAAATTACAGATACTGCAAGGTTGTGGAGAAAAGGAAATGTGTACACACTGCTGGTGGGAATGTAAACTAGTTCAACAATTGTGGAAAGCAATTTGGAAATTTCTGCAAGAACTTAAAACAGAATTACCATTTGACCCAGCAATCCCATTATTGGGTATATACCCAAAGGAATATAAATTATTATACCATAAGAAAACATGCACACATATGTTCATTGAAGCACTATTCACAATAGCAAAGACATGGAATTCACTTAAATGCACATCAATGATAGACTGAATAAATAAAATGGGAGACATATACACCATGGAATACTACACAGTCATAAAAAAGAATGAGATTGTGACCCTTGCAGCAATGTGGATGGAACTAGAAACCATTATCCTAAGCAAACTAATGCAGGAACAGAAAACCAAGTAGTGCATGTTCTTACTTACAATAGAAGCTAAACATCGAGTACAGAGGGACACAAAAAGGGAACAACAGACACTGGGATCTACCTGAGGTTGGAGGGTGGAAGGTTGGCAAGGTTGGAAAAACTATGTATTAGGTCCTATGCTTATTACCTAGGTGATGAAATAATTTGTACCCTAAACCCCTTTAACATCCAATTTACCTATATAGGAAACCTGCATATGTACCCCTGAATCTAAAAGAAAAGTTTGAAAAGTAATAAATAAAAGAATTAGTTAAGTTAAATAAATTTGTGCTGTCTATATAAAGAAATTGGTTGCCATTTCTGAGCTATAAAAATTTATCTCCAGATCTCCTTTACACTAGTCAGCTTTATATAAATTAGTCTTCATAAGTGTACTAAAGAAAACCAAATTCACTTAAAATGGTATAAAAAAGTTCTGATCTGGTCTATGTCCATCTTGAAATACAATTCTTAGGCAGTATATTTTGTCATCACAAAAGGCAATAGCAAATAAGCTTAAATACTGCTAAACACAGCATTGTACTTTTTAAAAAAATTATGCCCTCCCCCAAACTAACATTTGTGCAAATAAATTTATTAGAACATAATGTTCAAATGTTTTAGTCTATCTCAAAAAACTTTTTAGTGCAATCTCAACAAATAAATATTAAATTGCATGCATGGATTAACTACAATAAATGGTCATACATAAAAATGTGGTAGAAGTAGGCAAGAAATAATTCAGGGACATTTAGACAGCCATCCTAAAAATACATATATTTTTAGTGCAGCCTAGAGCAAAGCTTTAGGAACCAAATACTCATTCAACTATCATTTGTTAAATAGTATATATTGGTAAGCTACAATTCCAACTAAAGAAAATAATGCTCTAGTAAGAGATGTCTTATTTCTCTTGGAAGAGGCTGTTATATATAATCAAGTCTTCATATTTTCCAGTAAACTTGGAAAAGTTATTTTCAAATTGTCAAATTTTAGCACATCAGTTCTACAAATTCCAATATTTGAAATAGCTATAGACGATAATAAGAAAATTGCCAAATTAGATAACTAAAGTTTCTTTTTTCTCATTGTAAACTTACTATCAAATTTACCATCTAGAATACGACATTAGACCTATGTGTACAATGATTTTATTGTGTTTAATAACTGAGATGATTTAGTTTTAGCTTCTGAGAACATATGCCATTGTATTAAAAGTCCATTGAAGCTCAAAAATGTACTTTTGTAAGTAATGGCAATTTACTAACAATTCAATTACTTTGTATGCTTGGCTATTTTATTTCCACCAATATATTTGAAGATTTAAACATGAGGTAAAGAAAACTTAGTGCAAGTAAATGCAATTCAAATAAACTACTTGAATTCTTATCATGTACTGGTGTTTCATACAAAGGCTTGACATAAGCTTATGCTATTGTCATGTTTGTATTTCAGAAAGCGTATTGTAGAGTAATGGTTTGTGGCAAATAAAGACTGAAGTCTTGGAGAGTGTATTGGCCATAATGGCCATAATAATGGAGAATAAAGTAAATATGATGGAGATTTTTGAGGTTTAATTTAAAAATTCATTGAATAAATTGATTGAATTTGGGGAGGTATAAAAGGAAGAGTAGTCAAGGTAGACTAGTACATTTTTGACTTGTCTAAAGTTGATAACGCTCCTAAGTAATACAGTAATTACAGAAGTAGATACATTTTAGATGGCAGAGTAAGACATGATAAGACATTTTGAGTTCAGGGTTCATATTTTGAATGTGATATACATGCAGTTATAGTTACCTATACCAGTCTAGAACAAACTCAAAGAAAGAAAGAGCAAAAAGAATACATAAATAGTTCTTACAAACAGATGTGAATAAAACTACACATATGGAGATGAGAAATAAGGAAATCATCAACATCTGGGAGAAACAGAATAAGTGGCACCAATAAATGACATCATCGATGTGCTGCTGAGGAGCTGTGTGCAAAAATAGGAGATTGTGATGCCTTTGGATAAAATTGTCAGATGTTGGAAAACAAACGGTACTCATAGAATTTTATCAGAAAATGAACATGGATGATATTTGCTCCGGCAGTTTTGTGAAGTGTCAGAGCACAAGCCAGATTATAGAGATTGAAAATATTTATAGGAAAAGAGAAAGTAGAAACACAAATATCAAAACGGTTTTAATAAAGCTTGTCTCCTTTAGAGCCCTTGAAATGGAAGAAAACTCACCATATGACCAAAGGCTTATGATTGAAGGGAGGATTATCAGAGATCAAAATATGTTTAAATACTAATGTGGAAGAGCGATTGCAAAGGCAAGATGGGAAATACAGTGAAAAATCAATTCGTTTACATGAAGAGATAGATGTGGGTCCAGAATACAAAAGAGACCATCTTAGACAAATGTTTTATTCTACATTTTCTTTTGTGAGTGGGAAAAGACAAGAAACATGATGATAGATGGAGATAGAGTGATAAAATGTTGAGGTGGTTTCAGCTGCTGCTAAGTATGATAAAAAAAATTAAATATTTATATGATACTTATGTGCCCTCTACGTTTCTGAATTATATAAATTTTATATATTTAAAATTTACAAATATATATGTTTTATATATAAACTCTATATATACATACACTAATTTTCTGTATAAAAATTATCTCTTCAGAATTATGTTGTTTACATGTAAAGGTATAATAGGGTGGAGGTACATTATAGGATAGGGAGTAGAAAGACAAGAGACAATCTGAAATAATTACTACAGAAAATTACCAGTAAATATTAAGTGCACAAATGGAAGTGGGCAACAGGAATATGTGAGGGCATGAATTTTGCTGATCAGAAGATTTTATTTGGCCTTCCTCAGGAGCTCCTGTGGAAAAAAGAAAAAAAACAAAACAAAAAACAAACAAACAAAAAAACAATGTTCAATGAGAGAGCTATCTCATATTGGAGTTTTCCAGGCAGATGAGACAGAAGAATTAGAAGGCAAAAGGAAATAAAGCCAGAAGTGTCCTGAAAGACATCCACATTATAAAGGAAGATGTTAAATTGTCCCTGGTTGCTGATGACATGATTTTATGAAGAGTCCACCAAAAAACTGTTAGAACTGATAAGAAAATTCAATAAAATTGAAGGATATAAATCAATATACAAAAATCAGTAGCATTTCTATACACTAACAAGGAACTATCTAAAAAAGATATTAGAAAAAAAACACTTGCTAGAACAGCTAGAAAAAAATTTAGATATAAATTTAACTAAAAGGTGCAAGATCTGTACGTTGAAAATCATAAACAATAGTAAAATAAATGAAAGAAAACACAAGTAAATAGAAAGATATTCTATGTTCATGGATTGAGTTAATATTGTTAAAATATCCATACTACTCAAAGTGATTTACAAATTCAATATAATCCCTGCTAAAATTCCAAAGACATTTTTTTCACAGATACATAAAAACAATCCTACCATTTGAACAGAGCCACAAAAGATCCAGAATAGCCAAAGCAATCTTCAGAGAAAAGAACAAAGTTGGAAACATCACACTACCTGACTTCAAAATATGCCATAAAGCTATAGCAATCAAAACAGCATGGTACTGGTATACGAACAAACACGTAGACCAAGGAAACAGAATAAAGAGCCAGAAACAAACCAAAACATTTACAGTCAATTGATTTTTAGCAAAGGTGTCAAGAACACAAAATGGAGACGGGGCAGTCTCTTCAATAAATGATGGTGGGACAACTCAATATCCATATGCAGAATAATGAAATTGGACCCTTAGGCCATGTACAGAAATATCTCAAAATGGATTAAGGACCTAAATGCTGGGGCTGAAACTGTAAACTTACTGGAGGAAAACACAAAGGAAAAGCTCTATTACACTGGTTTGGGCAATATTTTTTGGGGGGATACGAACCCAAACGCACAGGCAATGAAAGCAAAAATAGAAAAGAGGATTAAATCAGGCTGAAAGCTTCTGCACATCCAAGAAAAAATACTGAGTAAAGAGACAACCTACAGAATGGGAGAAAATATATGCAAACCAGGTATCTTATAAGGGGTTTATATCCAAGATATACGCAGAACTAAAATAACTCAGTAAGTAAACAAATAAACTGATCAATAAATGGGCAAAAGAATGAAATAGTTCTCAAAAGAAGACATACAAATGGTCAACAGTTCTATTTAAAAATGCACACCATCATTAATGATCAAAGAAATTCAAATTAAACTACAATAACACCTCATGTACTTTAAAATGGCTATTACCAAAAAGACAAAAGATGACAAGTGCTAAAGAGGATGTGGAGAAAAGGGAATCTTTGCACACTGTTGGAAGGAATGTAAATTTATACAGCCATTTTGAAAAGCAGTATGGAGTTTCCTCAAAAAATTAAAAAGAAAACTACCATGCAATCTAGCAATCCCACTATTGGGTGTATTCACATATTCAAAGGAAATTATATAAATATGTCATACAGATATCTGTCTGCTGTCATGTTCATTGCAGGATTTTTCATAATTGCTGAGATATGGATACAACCTAAGTGTTCATTATCAGATGAATGGATAAAGAAACTGTGGTACATATACACAGTGGAATACTATTCAGCCTAAAAACAAAAGAAAAAATCCTGTCATTTGTGACACGAATGAACCTAGAAAATATTATATGAAGTGGAATGATCAAGGCTCAAAAGGATAATTACAGCACGATCTCACTTACATGCAGTAGGTACAAAAGGCTGAACTAATAGAAGAAGAGAGTTGAATAGTGGTTAGTTACCAGAGGTTGGGGCAAAAAGAGGGATGGCCATGTGATACAAAACTAAAAGACTCCAAGGAATAAGTTCAAGAGATCTATTGTATAACATAGTGACTACAGTTAACAGCAATGCATTGTATTCGTGAAAATTGTGAACAGAATAGATTTTGAGTGTTCTCATCACAGAAAAAAACTAAGTAAGTGAGTTAATGTATATGCTAATTAGTTTGATTCAGCAATTCCACAATGCTTACCTATTTAAAAGCAACATGTTTTACAAAATAAATATATACAATTGTTGTCAATTACAAATTTAATTTTCAAGAAAGTGACTGCAGAATGGAAGAAAGGATGGTTCTTACTGAGGTCAAGGACAAGGTAAATTGGTAAAAGCAAAGGAAAACTGGGAGAATGTGAAATATCTCGACTGAGATATTTAATGTAACATTTCAGTTTGGAGAAGTTCATGATGACAAGAACAAAGATATGGCTATGATGGTTAATATTAGATGTCAACTTGACTGGATTGAGGGATGTCTAGATGGCTGATAAAGTATTGTTTCTGGGTGTTTCTGTGAGGGTGTTTCCAGATGAGATTTACATGTGAGTCAGTGGAATGGGAGAGGAAGACCTGCCTGCAATGTGGGCAGGCACCATCCAATCAGCTGCTGGTACCACTAGAAAAAAAGTAGATGAAAAAAAGGGGCATTCGGTTTGCTTGCTCCCTTCTTTCTCTCTCCCTTTC
The DNA here is from genome assembly GCF_047675955.1 of Chlorocebus sabaeus. Classification (NCBI taxonomy): domain Eukaryota; kingdom Metazoa; phylum Chordata; class Mammalia; order Primates; family Cercopithecidae; genus Chlorocebus; species Chlorocebus sabaeus. The sequence continues at coordinate 15,442,198 of NC_132913.1, forward strand.
CTGGAGCAGTACACCCTTTCCTCCTCCTGCTTTTGGTCATCAGACACCAGGTTCTGCGGCCGTTGGACTGGGACTTTCACCAGAGAAACACCCCACCACTACATACATACCACACAGGAGTTCTCAGGCCTTTGACCTCAGACTGGAGCCACACACAAAGATGAGGCTATGATAGTTAATATTAGGTGTTAATATTAGATCCTTGGTTTTCAGGCTTTCAGATTTGGGCTGAGTCATGCCACCACCCTATCTGGGAGCCATATTAATAGCATTCTCTAGCTTGCAGGCAGCCTCTCGCGGGACTTCACCTAGGTAATCACGTGAGCCAATTCTTTCTAATGAACTCCCTTTAATGTTCGTATATATACATGAATATATCTCCTATTCGTTCCATCCCTCTGGAGAACCCTAATACAAATGCTAAAGTAGAGCTAAAATGTTAAAATGTAGGTAATTGGAGCTAAGGAGGTCAGAAAGGTAAACTAAAACATACTGTAAAATTTGAAATCGCTCCAGATTATAACACCTTGGAATCAAAAGAAGGACTACCAGTAAGATTCCGTAAAGGGATTTATGAAGTATGGGAGCAGATAGAGCAGAAGCCTTACTGCTACAATGAACAGAATTAGGTCATGGCTCAAGTTAGTCAAATTAATCTACCAATTTTTGAGTTCAGAATGAAACAAAAACACCTTTTTTATTGTGTTCCGCACAGAAAAAGCTGTTTATTCATTACTTCTTTTGTTTTGCACTAATTTATACTGAGAAAAAGTCTTTGCCATGCTGTCTTCTCCTTCCAGCAAGAGTCCAAAATGTATAGAATACTAATGTAATAACAAAAGCAAAAAAAGATGTATCTATTTTCAGCACATTCAAAGAGTTTTACATGTATTAATCCAATTATATTTCACTAAACCTTATGAAGTAGATTAGATCATTAGTCTAATCTGCTCATGAAAAACGGAGAAGTTATGTAACTTGCCTGAGGTTGAACAGTTAAAATTAGTAGATCTCTCATCTGAACAGGCATGTAAACTCCATTTAGCATCAGCATGGGTTCTCATCACATGTATCTAGTAAGAGGTGAATGTTCCTCAGAAGCGTCTTCTTCATCAGTCAGAATTAGTCTTGCACTCTGGGGTAGTCACCAAAAATTATCCCTTCCTCTGTCATGAGATACCAGTCACAAAAAGTTTTCCCCACTTTCCTAGTGTATCACTTCTACCTTTGGGGCAAGATTAACCTGTGCATGCATTAAATGGCACTACATTTTGCCCGCATAGTTTATGCCAGTATTCTATCCCCAGAGTTTGCCTATTATTACTACATTCAGTGGAAATTCCGAGTATGGTTGTGCCTAAGCAGATTGATCTTTAGGAAGAATGACAATATTCACTGCCTGAAACCTCCACTGCCTCAATCTGACTAGTGGATTGGAAAACTGTGGTTATGACAGGCCACATTATAGACTGCTGGTCACACCCTTCATAGGGATAGTGCACCACAGACCAAAAACTCTCAAATCGTATCATGCTGATTTTAATTATTTTAACCAAACAGCATAGTTTAAACGAGTGTCTCATTCGCACCAGTTTTGTTAGAATTTTTTTTTAACTTTCTTATCTTTACATTGAAGTCATCTTCAATCTAAATACCTCAAAATCAGCCTATTTGTCCACCACAAACTGCAAAGCAAGCAAGAAGGCAAGTCACATTAAGAGTGACAGTCCTATTGTTAGATAAGCAATAGTATATATTTTACATAAGAAAGAACAATATCAAAGGGAACAGTACGTGGCAGATTGCAACATGAAATTAAAGACCTAACAGAATAGATGTTTTTCTTTCCCTTTGGTGAGGCACCAGCCTTCTCATATTAAATGTTAAAGGTTATATAAGCAATGAAACAGAAAGCAAATGGAAGATAGTATCGCTTAGTGCTTTTTAACAAACATCAATGAACTGGGTTATATTAACTTTAAAATATTTTTTAATAAAAAATATACCTCACCCATGGGAAATTAGAAAAGACATCACAGTGATTCTACGCTTTGTGATATTTGTTGTGATCAAAAAGGTAAGCTGACAATTTAGAATGAAAGCAGATAATCAACTGTCTAGGTCAAATAAGACATTCACTTAACACATTGTTTTATTTATCGATTTTCTCACAGATAAGCAAGAAAGTGTTCATCAGACTTTAATTTTTACAGGATTAGTATGTTTGTTCCTCAGCTCATCAGCTTTCAGGAATGGACGAACTTGAAATTTTCCCTGCTACCTTATCTGCTGAGTATATAAAATACCATAAACCTCTTCTGACACCTTCAGATAATTTGCAGAAAGATAGAGGACCACAAATCAGACACAGTTAGCCATAGGACCAAGTCTCAAAGGGCATCTCTCTTTTGCTGAAAAAGATTTTGGATAGGTAAACATAAATTTTTATTAAAGTTTACCAAAGTATTCTGTCACACTACCATTTGGGGATAGAAATAAGCCTCTTAACTATCCACATAAGAAAAGCGTTTTATAGTTTATAAGGAAAACATTAATGTCACCTGACCATTCTAATAGATCCCTAAAATATTTTTTTCTGTTAGACTTAGAAAAAAAAATCTTAGAATGATGTGATACCCCAAATATGAACCATAACATGTTTTTAAAATACCTACAGTTATTAAGACTAATTGAGTTCATGAGCTAACATCTTTTAATTCTACAACGAATGTGGACACCAAAAATGATATAATAATGACACCTTCTATTGCAACTGAGCAATAAAATCAAAGGGTTGTTCAAGATATAGCAATTCAAATATGTAGTATTACAATGGAATTAATGATACATGTAAGGAGTTGATCGACTAAGGTAGAGTTGAGGACAGTTAACTTCATATGATCATTAATCCCTTGGAATTGTTTTTGTTATTGCCTCTAAATATTGAAATAGAGAAATAATGCAGTGATATGAGTTATTTTATAGCAAAATTGATAGTTTTAACAGTAATTATCAAATTCCTATTGGAGTGTTTCCCATGCTAACTTTCTTAAGTGGGTTAACTAACAAGCCTTTCTCATGTTAGACATATAAAATATACAAAATATGTATGGTTGTGCAACATAAATAACAGAAATGAATTAGACAGTAGGTTCACTGCACATTTCATAAACTGTAGAGTAACCCAAGATTATATCCAAACTTTGACAACTCTCAGTTGTTTGACCTCAGAAACATTACACCTTGAATTTAGTTCCTCAACCATGTAACGAGTAAATCGCCAAAATAACACAGGGATATTGCACAGATTAACCAGGCCAACATGTATGCAGTTCTTATATAGTACATTGTACGTATTCAGGACTCAGTAAATGTTATCTTAGTTTCTTTAGTACCCAAATTAACCTTGAACTTAATTGTGTACCTGATTTACAGCAAGTGAAATGACACAGTTAATATGTTCAATGTACTCAAAAAGTCCTTAGTATTTATAAAATATGCTCCATAGAAAAATAGTTTATTCAAGTGTTCTGCCAAAAGCAAAAAAAAAAAAAAAAAAAAAAAAAAAAAAAATGTTAAAAAGCATTATATGGCCAAGGAAGTTTATGAATTAGATGGCAGCAGATAGACAAATCTAGATGTAGATTTATCAGTCTCCCATTTTATATATCTATAATGCTCAGTGGCATATTAAAGAATCTGATAAATCTTGTGATAAAAACAAGACTGTTGAACTTACAGAGTGGGTTTTTGACCCCTATAAAACACTTACTAACATTATTTGGAGGAATTTTCAAGTAGCAGATATTGAGCAGTACTAACTTCCCAACTTGATGAAGAGTGGATTGTATATATTCTACTAATAAAATTCACCTTGAATTGTACAAGGTGTAAAGCCTGATTGTACACAATATTATACTCAATAGACACTGGTATATTAAAGGGTGATTTAGGATCGAATTGTAACAGCGATGGAAAGTCTGAGCCGCTAGAGAAGGGTTGATGAAGGAGACAGAATTGGAGCTAGGTCTGGAAGTCCACATAGGATTTTAAAAAGTTATCAAGCATCATCTCTTGAGACAATAAACAGGCAAAGTTGCAGGTCATAGTAAGGTGGTTAAATCTTTAGAAAAAGTATATTGGAAGCAGAATCGGCTAGACATCTCTTCACTCTGGCTTCCATGGGAGGGCTGCACCTTACTCTAGGATATCTTAAATATGACATGCTCTCAGCTCTGTTTGGCAAAATAAAACTTGTTTTGACATATAGCTATATATACTGTGTCTTTTCCAGACCAAACATTATTCAAAAAATACAGGTGATTTTGGGGACATTCCTACATCCTTTGCTCTGAGAGGACTAACTTTCATTGAGAATGCTACCCACATAATATGGCTGCTAACCTGGTAAAACATAAAAACACTTCACGGTAGATATGCAGGACTTAGAATATTGAAAACTTCAACTATGACTCTTTCCTTCTTACGTTTATCAACACTTCTCTACCCCCACCCTTATGTACCTACACTACATTAATCCTTGGGTTGTTGTAAGTTACTGGGAATAAGTCGATAAAATGTCTTATGGCCCAATCCCAACTATATTTTAAAAAATAAGGAATTAAATTATTTAACAGTCACAGGTAGTACTCTTTATTATTTGTTTTATGAGATACATATGACGGAACAAGGGTCTTGGTGAAGAAAAAAAAAATTATCTAAAGGTCACTGGGATAATTCCTTGCAGAATTTTTGGCAAGCTCTTTGGAAGACTCTGAAAAACAAAAATGGCCAAGCAATGGAGCCATCTGTCTCATACGTGTTGAGATTCGGTTAACAGTTTACAGTATCACTTTTGGGATTCTGCATAGAACCTAGGTTCATGCAAGACAATCCTCACATATAGTTTCAGAAAGAAATGGATAACACATGGTTACTTATGGAGAAATAGCTTATTCATTCCTTTTACTCAACCAGGACATTTAATTAAAAGGCTTTTTACTGGCCCAGTATGTTTCCAGTGTGTTCCTCAGCACCCCGGTGACTGGGATTACATGTGCACGTCACCACGCCTGGCTAATTTTTGTACTTTTAGTAGAGATCGGGTTTTGCCACGTTGGCCAGGCTGGTCTCAAACTCCTGACCTCGTGATCCACCAACCTCGGCCTCTCAAAGTGCTGGGATTACAGGCGTGAGCCACTGCGCCCAGCCGGTAACTAGTTTTCTATCCAACAAAGATTGAACACAACTAATAGGCACTATTTTAGGTGCTATGTAAAGGTGATCAACTTGGGTCTTCAAGTTGCTTACAGTTTAGGGAGGGAGACAGGGTAGTGTATTACTATAATTTACTGTGGTAAGTGCTATGATGGAAGAAGGCTCGAAGGGCCATGAAGCATGAACAAGAGACACACTAAAAGAAGTATGCCTTACATAATTGCTGTGGTAACTAGTGTTTTGTTTTTGTTTTTGTTTTCAGATAGAGTCTTGTTCTTGTTGCACAGGCTGGAGTGCAATGGCACGATCTCGGCTCACTGTAACCTCCACCTCGTGGGTTCAAGCAATTCTCCTACCTCAGCCTCCCGAAGAGCTGGGATTACAGGCGCCCATCGCCATGCCTGGCTAATCTTTGTATATTTAGTAGACATGGAGTTTGACCAGGTTGGTCAGGCTGGTCTCCAACTCCTGACTTCGTGATCCACCCACCTCAACCTCCCAAAAGGTTGGGATTACAGGCGTGAGCCACCGCACTTGGCTGGTAACTAGTTTTCTATCCAACAAAGATCTAATACAACCAAGCAAGTTCAACTTTGCTACCTCAGTAAAATTTTTTAAAAAAATAAATTCATATGTCTATAATTTAGCTAGCTTTGTCACTTTTCTAAAAAATTCTAAAGCAAATTACTAGAATGTAAGACCAGAATTATTATAAGAAGAAAACATGAGTTGGTTTCTTTGTGATGGAAATAAAGAGTAGCTTGACCATGATGTCCATTTTTAAAATGTCATGTTCATTTCAAAACCAAATCTTGTACATAACTACTGAAAATAGTTGTTCAAATTGTTTAATGTATCTTGGTAGATCCTGACATCTCCAGAAACTTTAAATATCATCCTTGATGAATAAATGCCAAATTACTCCAGAGAAAGTCCAGGGACTCTAGTCACAATGCATGGACAGACTGGCTCCCTGTAATTGTTAGTGTCATTTTCTGGGTGGCCTCTGTTACTCTGGGCATATATTTCCGAGTTCCATGATCTAGTAGAAAGATTCTGAACACTAAATTTCTTTCTTTCCACAGGATATAACTGCATAAAACATGCAACTAGATGAGAACCACGGCTTCTTATAAAGATGAGGACCTTAATGTTCCACTTGGAAAAATGAGTATTCCATGTCCAATATCTTACCACCTGTGGTCCTCTGTGCCCACACCAAGTAGAAGCTTCAATTCAGATGATACAATACATACAACAATTACATACATTATTTTTATAATGCCCAGTTTTGAAGTGACACTCTAAGGAGGCCTCAGATTCAGGGGTGTCCAAGAAACTTCTTTGATTTTCAGGATGTAAATTGACCCCAGGTTGAGAACTGCAAGAACTCTTAGCTCATAATAATTTCATCCAAAACCCTGCTCTAAGAGAATTGACTAAACTTTAGAAGGGCTTCTATCACTCTAAGATCATTCACTGTGTCTCTGTAACCACCCAGCTTTCTTTTGAATTCCTGCCTAGAAAATCTCAGGGCTGTCAAAAGAATTTACTGCTTGTTTTAGCCAACAGTGGATGAATAGGCATCTGACCTGCTTATTTAGATCCATTGCTAAACATAGCTTAACACTGTGAATACCTCTCTGTCCTTTTGAGATATATACGCCTCTCCTACCAGTCAGGAGTGTCTTTCTCAAGGACCTGAAAGCCATTAATTTGAAATGTAATAATGATTACATTTCAAAGGAAGGATAGGGTCTCTGCCACCCAGTCCCTGTGGGAGGATGGATTCTTAACTGTGATCATTGCCAGCTAACAGACACAGCTAGACTAATTACATTTACACTGAGCAACCTTTGTAATTTTTCACTTCCCTGACACTACTTGAGTGCCGGCTTGCTCCCCCTCGACTCCCTCATTCTCTCATGAAAATGCACCATTACTTCTATGCAAATCGGAACGCAACTCTGCTCTTTCCCTCTCAGTAGTTAAGAATAACATCTGTTTTCACCATTGTAACTAATGTCTGGTTTTATTTATCTTCAACAGGCCCACCACAGTGTGGAAAATTTCATTAAAACATATAGTTTACTCTTGTGCCATGGACTGTCCACGGAAATCACAATGCTTAGAGATAGCATTGACAATCCTAGAATTAAGGCCTATGCTAGTTCATTAGTTTTCTAAAAGGACTTGTTTTGGTGGCAGCAAAGACCCTCTTCAAATCCAGATTTTTAATGTAGCAAGAAGGGCCTCATGATGCTACTGAAAACACCATTGTTGCTTACCTTGTTGGACTTACCAATACTCCCTGCACTGTTTACAAGGTCTCAAGATGACAACTGAATATTTTCAACAATCCGTGTTTCCTCTGGGTACCTAGCTTAGTCAATTCAAGAATGAGCCACTAGTTTCTGAGAACAATGTATGATTCAATGAAAAAGTGAAACTAGCTTTCCATCTGCATTCAACTTAAGCCCACCAGCACACTAATGGAAAACATCATGCATTTTCCTGGCCTTTTACCTCCCGTGCCAATACCCATTGTAATTCTCAGAATTCATAACTGACTTTCAAATTCTATACCACAAGGCTGAACTCAGGTCACTCACACACTGGCCAAGCTCCAGGATCTCAAATTAATGATATTCCAAAGAAGGTCTCCTGCTTTCAAAGAACTTTCTATGACTTTATCTGTCATTTTAATCAACCACTTCTTTAAGAAACCGCGTAGCATTTACATGGGGTCTATTCACTATTATCTATAAAAGTGATCTTATAACTTGGAGAAATATTCATTTATGAAATAAAGACATCTAGGAAAAAAGTATTGGCTGCCTCAAAAGTTTGTATATATTTCGAAATTATTATCTCATTTAATAGGAGATACCTTGTATTCATCTAGTATTCATCTAGCATATACCTTGAAATTATTATCTCATTTAATAGGAGAGTAGGGGAAAAAAGATGAATTATTGTTGAAATGGAAAAGAACACTGCTTCACAAACCAATTATACAGTTCACTCACCTAATGTCAAAAAGAGTTAGTCACAAAAAATATTTAATGGGTAAATTGCCATCTGCATAGATTAAATCTTAGAGTCAATGCTCCATTTGACTCCTTGATTGCCACAACCTCTATTTTTCTTTAATAGTCCCATTCCCAGATGCTGCAACCCAAGTATATTCTGATCACCAGATTTAATATTTTGCTCTATACTCAGTAGCTGCAGATGATTCTAATAAGCAGTTTTTGCAGCACTTGCAGACCCAGCACCACTGTGCCCTCTGAGACACCAGCACCATCAGCGAATGCTCCCTCCTCAGAGTCTGGCCCTCAGTCTCATGAGGACTCCCCTTCAAACTCAGCAACTCCAGCCCCAACTGAGCACCGTCTCCTTCTTGGTTTTTTGTTTGTTTGTTTTTTTAATCTGTTCACTTTCTGAATACCCAGTAAACATTTTTTCTTAAAGTCTGTTCTGGCCGGGTGTGGTGGCTACGCCTGTAATCCCAGCACGTTAGGAGGCTGAGGCGGGGCGATCACCTGGCCAACATGGTGAAACCCCATCTCTACTAAAAATACAAAAATTAGGCCGGGCACAGTGGCTCACGCATGTAATCCCAGCCTTTTGGGAGGCCGAGGCAGCTGAATCACGAGGTCAGGAGTTCAAGACCAGCCTGGACAACATGGTGAAACCCCATCTCTACTAAAAATATAAAAAATTAGCTTGGCATGGTGGTGGGTGCCTGTAATCCCAGTTACTCAGGAGGCTGAGGCAGAAGAATCGCTTGAACCCACTAGGCTGAGGTTGCAGTGAGCTGAAATCATGCCAGTGCACTCCAGCCTGGGCGACAAGAGTGAAACTCCGTCTCAAATAATAATAAAGTCTGTCCTGACTGGACACAGACAGATACAATGATTCATGGAAAAATATCTTTTATATTGCTCTCCAGTATAATATGCATGCACTTATATAAAAAGTCACACTGAATGTTTTCTGAAATATTCACCATAATTTTGTGCAATACACTCTATTTTCTATTATTTTTATTATTTTTGCAGTTTTTTGAAACTTCTGGTAGCAATCTTGTATATTTATTTTACAACATCCTATTATTTATTAACCTGAAAATACTGATGTAGGGAAACATAAATATGTAGTCTGGAAACTATAATCCCTTTGCCCACATAATGGTTTAAATCCGGTACTTGAATTGTATACATAGAATCTTCTGAAATTTTTCTAAATATATTCCAAATATTGGGAATAAAAGTTAGCAAGAAATGTATATTTAAAAAGTAAAATGAAAAACACAACTAAATATAAAAACCCAAATTGTACAAGAAAATTCTATTGGGGTTGTCTGGATCCACAGTCAAAATCTTGCAACAGACGTGCTGGAAAATATTGAGAACCAAAAGATGATTCAGACACACTTACACATATACAAATTACAGTACTAATAATTTTTCTGATTTCATTAAATCCTTCTGTGTTTATACTGAAAGATAATCTGTTCCTGTAAATTTATACATGTGGAAAGAGAGACACACAGAGAGATAGAGAGAGAGAGTCTCTGTGTGTGTGTGTGTGTGTGAGAGAGAGAGAGAGATAGTGCAAGAGAAAGAGTGTATGTGTGTGTGTATGTTAGAGAGAAAGAAGGTCTTCAAGGTCTCACTATGTTGACTAGGCTGGTCATTAAACCCCTGGCCTCAAGTGATCCTCTCCTGTCTCGGCCTCCCAAAGCACTAGGCGTACAGGCATAAGGCATTGTACCCAGCTGAGAATCTGTTCTTAGTTACCGAGAAAACATAATAAATAAGTCAGTCAAGAGAAATGAAAAGATTTTCAGACAATACAATAAAATCCCATTATTTGTCTACTCTAAAACCTAAATAAATGATAGTTCATATGCTTGGTAAAATGGGAAAAAATTCATTTTCAAAGTCTACTCTGTGTTTTCCCATCTATAGAAGGTGTGATATGGACTACTTAAGGAGTAGAAAAGATGCCCAACTGATTTGTTGGCAGTTTCAGACCTGGAGACCACTACAAACGTAGCAGTTGTTGAAGACATCAATAGGTTGGCCCACTGTTTAATTCAGAGCATTCTTTTCTTGCAACTAAATTGGACAAATCATGTTTAAATAAATGTATAGCACAGATAAACTGCATAGGAAGAGTTTAAAATGTCTTAAGAGAAATTATGATATATGGCAGATGAAATGAATTAAAAGTAAGAGAACCTAGTTTTCCAAGAAACTCATCATCCCTCACTGGGCCTCACTTGCTCTATTTGAAAATGAGAGTCTAGAGACTAAGTCACCTCTAAGCCTCTATCAAGTTATGCTACTTCTTTGCATTACAGTAAGAATAAAGGAAGTTCGTAAGTGCCAACACACATGAAGGGCACTGGGAACTGCCTCAGAAGCCAGCAAATCAATAAACCAGGGCATCAGCCTTCTCCCCATCTTCGCAATGTGAGGACAGCCTCCATTGTTGACTGCTCTCACCCTTTTACTACCATCGGGATCATTTATCACACTCCAGGATATTTGTCTTCTCTCACTCATCTTCTATTCATCATCAAGCAAGGAGTGTCTTAAAATATAGTCTATTCTCAGCCAGGTGCAGTGGCTCACACTTGTAATCCTAGTACCTTGGGAGGCCGAGGAGGGTGGATCACCTGAGGTCAGGAGCTCGAGACCAGGCTGGCCATGTTGATGGTGAAACCGCATCTCTACTAAAAATACAAAATTTAGTCGGGTGTGGTGGCTGGAGCCTGTAATCCCAGCTACTCAAAAGGCTGAGAAAGGAGAATTGCTTGAACTAGAGAGGCGGAGGCTGCAGTGAGCCGAGATCGTGCCACTGCACTCCAGCCTGGGTGAAATAAATATTATATTTTTAGTGTAGGGGGCAGCCTCATAAACTCCTAGGTTGCTACTGGCAAGATTGTATTTATTTGTCTAAAACATATATATATATGACAAATAAATACCTCTCTCTCTCTATATATATATAGAGAGAGAGACATTCAGTTCTCATTATTCACTATAGTTATGGTATATGAAGTTACACTGAATAGCAAATCCAGAACCATTGCTCCTAGAGGAGATACAGAGGTTAGGGTTTCATAGACTCTGACCATGATACTTTCTTCAACCAATCAATACATGACCTTATTTTGGGTATGTTTCAGTATGAAGATACCTCATTTAATATGTATTGTTGAGTCATTAGTATTGAACCCACAGCCAACAGCACTGTAACTCATACCTGAATAAAGTTCATCTAACATACATATTTTCCTCATAAGGCACATTACAGACTTCTTGCGCATAGAAACACGAGATGAAACTTCAGCACTATGCTTGGGGGGCATTTCAGACAGCAAATCACTAGCAGGAAATACAAAAATGTGAAAAACATAGCTGTAAATAGACTGCAAAAAAGGACACAGGCCTACAGTATGGAAGGTGAGTTTTACTTACCTCGGATATTTTGCCATTTTGCAAATATCAATAAATGATCATGATTGAACCAAGAGTATTGATCTGGGGGTTCTAAATACATTTTGGCAAGAATGTGAGTTCACAAACACAAGAATCATAGTAGGAAGGATCAGTTGTATGCTGCACTAGTTCTCATAGAGAATGGTTTATAATCAATTTTGGACAAATGAATACAATCCTGCCAATAGCTACCTAGGAGTTTATGAGGCTGCCCCCACACTAAAAATAAACAGTCCATTTTACGTCAAGTAACACTTCAAAATAAGCCAACTGATGAAAAAATTAGTTATTTCTTCAGAATGGAAAAAAAATGAGATTTTAATTTCTTACCTATATCTCACTCCTGAAAAAAAATTCTAGTAAAAATCTTAATGGTACTAGTTTTATTCTTGAATCTGTTTTAAAGTTATGCATTAAATTTACTTTTAAATGTGGTTATTATTTAAGATCTACATTATTCAAGATGAATCTTCAATCCTATAATGACTTTATTTACTGGGACTTTTTATGACTTATAATAGCGGTTATTGCTAATGTATTTTCTGGCGTAAGTTATATTAAATTTTAGAAGGAACACCCATGTAAATTTAGTTTCATAAAGCAATTTGCTGTCCTTAGCACCAAAAATAAAACATTAGAATAAAAACTGCTTTAAGCAAATGGCTATTGAAAGCCAATATTACCTTTTCTACTTAAAATACATCATGCTTCCCTCCTCATTTTCTATAAACTTTAAACTCTTTAGATCAATACGACCTGATCTCCACATATTTCTCTGCTCCGGCTCCTACTATTCTCTGCCTTATAGCAAATTGCTAGCCACACTCTGCTTCCTCGCCCCCGCTGCCCACACACATGCACACGATACGTGCAGGGGCAGACTACTGTCGTGATTTTGAATTCATATTCTGAGTCAGACTGTGTGGATTTAAATAAGTTCAAACCCAACTATTGAGTGCTTATTTCTTGGCCATATTACTTTATCTCTTGAAGTTCAGTTCTCTTTCAATGCACAGGAGTACTAATGCACCTACTTTCAGCAGATGATTGGATTCAAAAAATGTATTATACATACACAATGGAATACTACTTATCCATAAAAAGAATGAAATTATGCATTTTGCAGCAACATAAATGGAACTGGAGGGGTTTTGGTCATTTTTTTTGTTTGAGATAGAGTCTCACTCTGTCACCCAGGCTGGAGTGCAGTAGTGAGATCTTGACTTGCTGCAACCTCCACCTCCCAGGTTCAAAGGATTCTCAAGCCTCAGCTTCCTGAGTAGCTGGGACTACAGGCGTGAGCCACCATGCCTGGCTAGTTTTTGTATTTTTAGTAGAGATGGGGTTTCCCCATATCTCCCAGGGTTGTCTCTAACTCCTGGCCTCAAGTGATCCACCGGCCTCAGCCTCCCAAAGTGCTGAGATTATAGGTGTGAGCCGCCATGCATGACAGAACTGAATGTTTTATCTTAAGTAAAATTACTCAAAACAAACATGAAATACCATATTCTCACTTATAAGTGGGAGGTAAATAATGTGTACACATGGACATAAAGTGTGGAATAATAGACATTGGAGACTCGGGAAGGATGAGAGGGTGGGAGGGTGGGATGAGGTGTGGGATGAAAATTACAAAATTACAATCTACACAAATTCACGTGATGGTTACCCTAAAAGCACAGACTTACCACTACTATATCCATGTAACAAAACTATAATTGTACCCTCTGAATCTATTTTAAAAATTAAAAACAAAATTAAATAAAATGATGCTTATAAAATATTTGCCAAGTCCTAAATACTATTATTAGTATTAGCATTATTATTTCTATGATGGTGACTTTGATGAGGAGGAGGAGGCAGAATGTCTGTCTGTGGCATTGCCTCTGCCTCTGGCATGATTTCTGCCTCCAGTGCTCATCCAGCTTCATTCATATTTGTCCTTCAGATTCAGCTCAGATATCATCTTTTTTAGAAAACATTTTCCAATGCTTTGGGTTGAGTGAAATAAACTTCTCCCATAGGACATATACTTTTAGGTGCATACATCATAGATTTTCTTGGACTTGCCTATTTTGGTTTCTTGACTTCTTCACTAGGCTGTGAGTCCCTCAAGGACAGAGAGCCTACCATACTCATCAGAATGTTACCATTATCTAGCTCATTACCTTCCTCATCACATGTGTTCAATATTTTCACCGTTGCACTGAGTCCCTGAAGACAAATAATCAACAATTTTACTTGTCAATGTTGCTATTGCCATGCCTTCAAAATGGAACTCAAAGAGCGAAATAAATTGAACTAAATCTATCTACCACACCTACTTTCTTTCCTTTATGTTTTTCCCTAAAATATCCCAAGCATGTGGCCCTTAGGAAAACTGGCTCAACACCTTTGGCCCTCTGGCCCTGGCCCTCTGGCCCAGCATTCCCGTCTCACACATGCAGCGTTCTCCCTTGCCGTGGTGTGCGGTGAGCAGCCGGCAGTGTGATGACACACCACTGACTGCTTCCAATGTGCCTCCTGACACCTATCTTCACAAATAAAATGTAAATTGAAACTGTTCCAAAAAACATCCATGACCTCAAGAAGATTTATCAGCTCTCCTGGTATATGTAGTAAATGAAATGTTATTATTCTCTCTTCACACAAATTCTGTCTGACAGATGGTGTTTTGTTATTTTAGGAAAGTAGCAGTCTACGGAGTCTTTAAGGGTTCATTTCAGGGTCCCACTGCACCATTTCCACAAATCTTTTACCTCTAAGAGAACATGTACAATAAATTCTTCCATAAAATAACTACAGAGAAATTGGCATCTCCTAGGGTTCCGAAGCCGAGATTAAGAAAATGTACATGAAAGAACTCTGTAGCCATCAATGCTTTATAAATATGTGTGCAAAAAAGGAAACCTGTTTTCCAAATAAGTTTCTGGAGGACTATTGCTTTATAATATCTCGATAGAACTAGCCAGTTAAACTTGTTCTTGCCATTCAATCATCTCTGCTTTGTCCATGGGATATTCTCCTTGCATTTTTCAAATGCTATCTGATAAGACTGGGTTTTAAAATTACTGTTACTCTTAATTTCACATGAAGATAAATTGAGATAGAATTAACCTCACCTGGCCTGGCACGGGTGGCTCATGCCTGTAATCCCAGAACTTTAGAAAGCCAAGGGAGGCGGATCACCTGAGGTCAGAAGCTTAATACCAGCTTGGCCAACGTGGTGAAACACTGTCTCTACTAAAAATACAAAATTAGCCAGGTGTGATGGCGTGCCCCTGTAATCCCAACTATGGAAGACTGAGGCAGGAGATTTACTTGAACCCGGGAGGTAGAGGTTGCAGTGAACTGAGATCACGCCATTGCACTCCAGCCTGGGCAAGAGAGTGAGCCTCTATCTCAAAAAAAAAAAAAAAGAAAAAGAAAAATGAAGGAAGTATTAACCTCACCTAGGGAACTAAGGTCCCTCTGAAAATCTGAACAGAGGAGATGATGTTGTTCCATTAATGAATCCCAAGACACAGCAATTATGTGTCATTGTTGATACATATCATAACCAGGCTATATAACCGCAAATTAGAGATGATTACAAATGAGGTTTATCATTAAAGTCATTATAAAATGACAGTCATTAAGAAAAGGGAAAAAAGACTTTTGCAAAACCAAAACATGTGCAGGTAGAAGAAATTTTTACTTTCAGGAAAAGGAGCTTTTTTTTTCTTTGATTGAATTTATGACTCCCAATTTGTCATTTTAAGTAGATTAAAATATTACACTGAATTAAAACATATATTGAAATTAGTAATTTTGGATTGAGCATACTTAAATGTGTTAATATTTTTTTAAGTATAAATAAGCTAGACTGGCTTAATATATTTTACACTCATCCTAAGCTAACATCAATGGTCTTTAAAAATTGGGAGTTTAAATTGATGGAACACTTTTGGTGGGCATTTTGTCAATACTGCTCACACTAAGTTCTAAAAAATATACACACATTTTTGATCCTATAATTCCACTGCTAAAAGTTGGCTTGAACCTGTTGCTATGATGTAATACTTTCAAAATAATTATATTATGGTTGTAGCATGGCAAAACATTCAATAACACTACACTAAAGAAGCAATGGCTGCATATACAGCAGTAATAATGATGCTTAGTCACTTAAACAGCTTGATTGCCCCTGCCAGGAGATTCTAAACAAGCTAGTCTTTCTAACTTTTTCCATTGAACTGATTACATCTCTAAGCTATTTTGATATCCTATAAATGTCAGCTTTTATACAGTGTAGTTAAATTCACTTTCTAAAATGTATAGTCATAGGTTACCCTTTTATAAAATAGTTTCTAAAATATTTTGCATAATTATTCTGTATAGCTTTGAGGACTGTTACAAACTTTAAGTAGTTAGCTTGCCACGAGGGTGGTAATTATATCAGGTGTAATCTCCAGTTATGATTATGATTATGATTATTATTTTGAGATGCACCCTCCCTCTGTCACCCAGGCTGGAGAGCAATGGTGCTATCTCAGCTCACGGCAACCTCCGCCTCCTGGGTTCAAGTGATTCTCCTGTCTCAGTCTCCCGAGATTACAGGCATGTGCTTACATTTTTAATCAACTTTTATTTTGGAAAATTTTCAGGTTGACCAAACAGTTGCAGTGATAGAACAGTGGGTTTCCAGGTACCTAGTGTCCAGTTTCAGTTTCCAACAATGTTATCTTCTGTGGCCCATGTAGGTTTGACAAAATGAGAAAAACAACATTGACCTATTACTATTAACCAAACCCCAGACTTAATTGAGATTTCACCAGTTTTACCAACAATGTCCTTTATCTGTTCTGGAGTTTCATCCAGAGAACCACATTCCATTTAGTTGTCATATGCCCTTTAGTCTCTGCCATAATGTCTATATTTCTCCATGTTTCCATGGTTTTCACGACAGCTGAAAGGAGTACTGCTCACTATTTTGTAGTATGCCCCTCAATTTGGATTTGACTGATGTTTTAATCATAATTAGGCTGAGATTATGGGGTTTTAGGAAGACTATGGTGATTCAGTGTCCTTTTCATCACCCCAAATCTATGGTCTCTTTAGTGCTCAGAAGGAATAAGGAGAATTCATAGGCTGAAGTATTTTGGAAACTGTAGGACTTTGTAGAGGTGGTGTTCTAGAAATTTATGGGGCCAATATTGATTGACACCATGTTTGAGGTCAATATATGGCATCAAATGGGCAAGTGTCAGACATTCTAGATACTGTGCAATGTGTAGGACTCTTCTACACAAAAAAGAAATGCTACATTTTATATAAATATGAATTGCCACCAGATAGTCCCTATAAAAATGTATATACATATACATACATATTAATACATTTTGGAGGCAATAACTCTGCTGTACAAGTAAACACAAATATTTTTATGAATTTAATTTATATTAAAATTTCTAGGACTACAACAATCATGCATGTTAAGGTAAAGTTATTCATTATTTTTAAAGGCATAATCAAGATTTTATTAATCAATTTGGAAAATTATGCCACTGAATGCAGCATCACTCCTATTTGAATTTTCAATACAACAAACCTATAGAGTAGATACTATATCTTTTATGTGATTCTTTGTATGAAAATAAATGCACTTATTTGGTGTTTATATTTTAAATGTCAAAGAAAAAGTGATAATATTCAGTGTTAAATATTACATTTCTTAAATCTAAACTCATTTTTTTCTAAGTTATTGTAAACACCTGGATCCTTCCTGTAGCTATTCTAAGCATTTTCTTACTGGATTTACTGGATATACTTTAATTTATTATAAATTATTTTTATTTTATTAGAATAAGGGCACTACATTGATTTTTTTCAAAGTAAGGTATATGGGTTGCTTATAGTTTTTATCAATATCAGGATCATAAAAGGGTAGTAAATGTTAAAATACAGTGCCAATGGCATAGAATGCACCTTCCACAGAGTGATCCTGCAGATAGCGGACTAACGAAGGCAGCAAAAGTCTCACGATTATTTTATTTATTCCATATGTATTCTATGACTCTTTTAAGTGAGATATTAGAGATAGAGGAGAAAGGTGGCATCCCTGATTACACAGATCTTAGAGTTTAATATAAATAATCATGTCTATATGGATAAATGTCATTCATTCATTCAATCATTCTCATAATGCCCTTCAACCAATGCCACTAGGAACACAAAAATAATTGAACAATGGGGACTGGTGAGATATCACAAAAGAAAGTGTTAGCAGGACTTAGAACAGTAATCAGGCTTGTGTTAGGTGATCTTGATGAGGACGCAGTGAAATAGGGTTTGACTCTGGATGGGATGCTGTCACAATATGGGTTATTCTATGCTGAGTATCTTAATTTTTTTTTTTTTTTTTTTACCTAGAAAGTGGGAAGAACACCGAGAAGCTAAAGCTGTGATTGTAAAAGAAACGCTAATCACTCATATTAGCCGGGATGGGGGATATTTGGCCATTTTTGTGGTTTAAGCAATGTTATGTTTTTGTCTTGATTCATCAGAGTCACTGAGTACCCTTGTCTGATGTTAGTGTTCTGTGGCTTCATATCCAACAGGAATACAGCAAAGCCATTCTGTGAGTGCCAGGCCTGCCCTGGGCCATCATGGGCTACTTTTCTCTTTCTCATGTCATTTATTCAATTTGCGTGTGTATATATTTATTTATTTATTTATTTATTTATTTATTTATTTCACAAGTAATACACAGTATTTTAGAAAGTTTGAAAAATACAAAAATGTTGAAGGATGAAAAAACCACTCATAATCCATCCATCAAATATGAAATATGTTTATGGTTCTAAAGTCACAAGTATATATTTGGTAGCCCCAACTCTCAGAAAAGAATTGAGGTTCATTGTTACAGTCCATAAATTAGAATTATATATTTGAGGATGGCCAAAATAAAGACATTTTCAGGGTGGTGAGAACATTTAGTAAAGGTGCCACAGAGAAGAAGTGGTATTTAGCCGGGTGTTAACAGATGCATAATTTCTGCCAGTTTTAAACTGAGACCATTGTGAGCACACGTGACCACTGGGAAAGTCATATTATGTGAGGAACACTATGAGTGCCGTGAAGAGTTAACTCCTTTTGATTCTCTTTTGACCACAGGCCACTATGGAAGTATTTCCTACAAGGGAAGCTGAAGATCAAATAGGTGCTTGGCCGAGTAGTTTGTAGAATGGGATTAAAAACATATATGTTAGAGTATGTTTTCAGAACAAAATAAATGCATGCCAAAAGAGCCTAGTACTGAGCCTGGCAAATGCTTGCTGCATGGTCAATGGTCCTGCCTCATGGGTTTCCCATGCTCTTCCCAGTGAGGATGCTAATCCCATTGGAAGCAAGCACTCCTGAATGAGAGAACACTTTCTTAAAGGAAGAAAAACTGTACTTAAGGAGATAGAAATCATTGAGTCTTTGTAGTAATTTCACCTGACTTTGAAGGGTAAAAACAATTCAGAGATTGTGCTTCAGTGCTAAGAGTATTCTCTGCTTTCCAAATCAGTCAGTCTTTCAAAACTCCTTTTTCCAGGTTACCATTAAATACAGAATTTAAAATATTCTGACAGCAAAACATTATTAAGTGCTAAAAAGTACCAGCAAAGACATGGCAAGTTCTCAAAGGTCTAAAACGGGATGGATTCTAATCTTTCTTGGATAATTTAAGAGGCATCTTGTGTGATGATAAGGAAATGAAGTAGATGACCTCTCAATGTCCTTTCTAGACTAGAAATTATATAACAATGTATTCTAATAAGTCTTCATAGTTAATGAAATAAGAGAGGGCTTCTTTTTAAACACTACATTTTTAAAATTATTTTTTCTCTGTAAAATTAAGGCTAGTTTAAAGTTAAATTGGGTGTGAAATTGTTTCTAAAGTATTTTAAGCAAAGGGTTGCGTATAATTTTTTATTTCACAAGTACTAGTATTTTTGAAAATTTGAAAAATATGAAAATGTTGAAGGATCATAAAGAATCACACATAATATACTCACCAATATATGTTTATGTTTAATAATTTGGCCCCTATTTATATATTATGTTCAGTACACGAAATCACCGCAAGTGATATTTTATTCTTAGCCCTTCCTAGGTTCAACTCACCCTCTAAACTCCTTACCTGAATTCCCACTCTTTCAGTTACCACTCTTGCTTTTCCTTCTCATCACATCTGCTCTCATCTGCCATCACAAATAAATAACGTCTCTTAGGTCATTTAATAATTCTGTCTACCATATCTACATGGAAAAACAGTGAAGAATAGAGTTGAAGATAGAAAGCATCACTTTATTTTCTATCAAACGACTTTCTTATCTTCCCCTCTTCTCCCCAGAGATTCATTTACCATTAAATGTGGTCTGTTGAAAACTGTCCACAGAGATTGTCAAGAAATAAAATGGTACAAATAATTCAGGGAAACCACTCAGCTGTCTAATACAGAGACATCAAGGTGGTAGATGGCCCCCTAGACGTAATGGTCACAAAGTAAAGAGGGAAGTCTTTGTTACATAATTCAGTGCAAAATAATGCACTCTGCTCTATTATTTTAGTGAGAGCACAAATTTCACTGAAGGAGCTAATTTTGGTACAAACATTTCAAAATACATATTACTTGTATTTCTTTCGATAAATAAGAGACAGTGTTGAAAGCCACACAGATTCTAATATTAGGCAGGGTAGGTCCAATATATGTCTGTAATTATCACAATAATTAAGATATAAAAAGGTATACTAATATCTCCATTAAGAGTTTATCTTTTGCTTACTAAAAAGAAACTATGTTTAAAAGGAGGCACCTCGCCACACCTCCCAAATGGGTTCAGATGGGATTCTAGGGAGTAGCCATGAGCTCTTGGGTGATATAGGTTTTCTGCCAATTGATCCACCCTCTTTCATTTCTTTTCTTCCTATTACTCAGCATATTTGGGGTGAAGGGTCATCATTAAATGCGTTATGTGATTCTAAGTGCTTTCTCTGATGAAGATTTACCGGGTAACATCTTATTATAAACTCAAGGTAAGTACTACTAGTATATAGATTTTGCAGCTGAGTAAACAGATTCTGAGAGATTCAGTCACTTGCATACATCACCCTGCTTGTGAATGTCCCGAGTCTATCATCAGAGCCATCATATTTAATGCTTGCACAGAGACCTAACCTGTTTTTCTTCTTAATATTATTTTATTCTGGAAATAATATCTATCACTAGCATATTTCATTTATATATATGTGTGTATGAAACATAATGTTTTAACTTTTGATGGTTGATATGGTTTGGCTCTGTGTCCCCAACTAAATCTCATGTTGAATTTTAATTCCCAAATAGGGGGAGAGACCTGGTGGGAGATGACTGGATCATGGAGGCAAATTTCCCTCTGCTGTTCTTGTGATAGTGAGTTAAGAGTGTGTAGCACGTCCCCCTTCACTCATTCTCTCCTGCTCTGCCATATGAATATTGTGCCTGCTTCCCCTGCACCTTCCACCATGATTTTAAGTTTTCCGAGGCCTACCCAGCCATGCCTCCCGTATAGCCCACAGAACTAACCTCTTTTCTCCATAAATTACCCAGTCTCAGGTATGTCTGTATGGCAGAGTGAGAACAGTCTAATACAGAAAATTAAAACAAGAGAAGTGTGGTGTTGCTATAAAGATACATGAAAATGTGTAAGCAACTATGGAACTGGGTAACAGGCAGATGTTAGAACAGTTGGGAGGTATCAGAAAAAGGTAGGAAGATAAGGGAAAGTTTGGAAATTCCTAGAGACTTGTTGCATGGTTGTAACCAACATGCTGATAGTGATATGGACAGTAAAGTCCAGACTCAAGTGGTCTCAGATGAAGATGAGGAACTAATTATGAACTAAAGTAAAGGCCACTCTTGCTATGCTTTAGCAAAGAGACTGATGGCATTATGCCCCTGCTCTAGAGATCTGTGGGACTTTGAAGAGAGAAGATTTAGAGTGTCAGAATAAACTTTTAAGAAGCAAAGTGTTCAATAAGTGAACTGGCTGCTTCTAAAAGCCAACACTCATTTGCATAAACAAATTACCTGAAAGAAGAACGTCTGTGTAAAAGGGAAGCAGAGCATAAAAGCTCAGCAAATATGCAATCCAGAAACATGGTAGACACAAACAAACAAACATAAATGTTCTGGGGAAGAATTCAAAGCTTCAGAAATTTGCACAAGCAAAGAAGATCTGAATGTTAATAGCCAAGACAACTGGGAAAAATGCCTCCAGGGCATTTCAAAGACCTTTGCAGCAGCCCCTTCCATTTCAGGTCTGGAGGCCTAGAAGGAAAAAAATGGTTTTGTGGGACAGATCCAGGCCCCTGCTGCTCTGTCTAGCCTCAGGACATGGCACCCTGCATCCCAGCTGCTTCAGATCCAGCTGTGGCTAAAAGGGGCCAAGATACAGCTTGGGTCATTGACTCAAAGGGTGCAAGTCTCATGCCTTTGTTTCTTCCACATGATGTTGGACCTGCAGGTGCACAGAAGATGAGTTGAGCTTTGGGAACCTATGCTGAGATTTCAGAGGATGTATGGAAACAGCTGTGTATCCAGGCAGAAATTTGCTGGAGGGGTGGAGCCCTCATGGAGAACCTCTGTTAAGGCAGTGTTGAGGGGAAATGTGGGATTGGAATCCCCACACAGAGTCCACCACTGGGGCACTGCCTAGTGGAACTATGAGAAGAGGGCCACTGTTGTTCGGGCTACAGTAGGGTAGATCCACTGACAGCTTGCACCATAAACCTGGAAAAGCAGCAGACACTCAACACCAGTCAGGGAAAGCAGCTGCGAGGGCTGTAACCTGCAGAGCCACAGAAGCAGAGCTGCTCAAGGCCTTAGAAGCCCACTCCTTGCATCATTGTGGCTTGGATGTGAGACAGGGGGTCAAAAGAGATTGTTTTGGAGCTTTAAGATTTAATATCTGCCCTGCTAGGTTTTGAACTTACATGATGTATTAGTCTGTTTTCATGCTGCTGATAAAACATATCTGGGACTGGGAAGAAAAAGAGGTTTAATTGGACTTACAGTTCCACATGACTGGGGAGGCCTCAGAATCCTGGTAGGAGGTGAAAGGCTCCCCTTACATGGTAGTGGCAAGAGAAAAATGAGGAAGATGCAAAAGCAGAAACCCATGATAAAACCATCAGGTCTCACGAGACTTATTCACTACCACAAGAACAGTATGGGGGAAAGCACCCCCATGTTCACACCGGGTCCCTCCCACAACACATGGCAGTTATAGGAGTACAATTCAAGATGAGGTGTGGGTGGGGACACAGAGCCAAACCATATAATTCTGCCTCTGACCCCTCCAAATCTCATGTCCTCACATTTCAAAACCAATTATGCCTTCCCAACAGTCCCCCAAAGTCTAAAGTCTTAACTCATTTCAACATTAACCCTAAGTCCTCAGTCCAAAGTCTCATCTGAGACAAGGCAAGTCCCTTCTGCCTATGAGCCTGTAAAATCAAAAGCCAGCTAGTTACTTCCTAGATACAACAGGGATACAGGTATTGGTTAAATATAGCCATTCCAAATGGGAGAAATTGGCCAAAACAAAGGGGTTACGGGGCCTATGCAAGTCCTAAATCCAGCAAGGCAGTCGAATTCTAAAGCTCCAAAATGATCTTTGACTCCATGTCTCACATCCAGCTCATGCTAATGCAAGAGGTATGTTCTCATAGTCTTGGGAAGCTCTGCCCCTGTGGCTTTGCAGGGGTATAGCCCCTCTCCTGGCTGCTTTCACAGGCTGCCATTGAGTGTCTCAGGTTTTCCAGGTGCACGGTGCAAGCTGTCTGTGAATGTACCATTCAGGGTCTGGAGGACAGTGGCCCTCTTCTTACAGCTTCATTATGTAGTGCCCCAGAAGGGACTCTGTCTGGGAGCTCCCACCTCACATTTCCATTCTGCACTGCCCTAGCAGAGGTTCTCCATGAGGGCGCCACCCCTGGAGGAAACATTTACCTGGGCATCCAAGTGTTTCTATACATCTTCTGCAATCTAGGTGTAGGTTCCCAAATGTCAATTCCTGACTTTATGTACCTGCAGGCTCAACACCATAAGGAAGCTGCCAAGGGTTGGCGCTTGCACCCTCTTAAACCATGCGCCAAGCTGTACCTTGGCCCCTTTTAGCTATGGCGGGAGCAGCTGGGACACAGGGCACCAAATCGCTAGACTGCACACAGCATAAGGACCCTGGGCCCAGTCCATGAAACCATTTTTTTCCTCCTAGGCTTCCAAGTCCGTGATGGAAGGGACTGCCATGAAGACCTATGACATGCCCTGGAGACATTTTCTCCATTGTCTCGGGGATTAACATTCAACTCTTTGTTACTTATGCAAATTTCTGCAGCCAGCTTGAATTT
This sequence comes from Chlorocebus sabaeus, assembly GCF_047675955.1. NCBI lineage: Eukaryota > Metazoa > Chordata > Mammalia > Primates > Cercopithecidae > Chlorocebus > Chlorocebus sabaeus. The sequence continues at coordinate 15,466,350 of NC_132913.1, forward strand.
CTCCTCAAAAAAATAGGTTTTTCCTTTCTACTGCATCATCAGGCTACAAATTTTCTGAACTTGTATGCTTTGATTCATTTAAAACTGAATGCTTTTAATAGCACCCAAGTCACCTTTTGAATGCTTTGCTGCTTAGAAACTTTTTCCACCAGCTGCCCTAAATCATCTCTCTCAAATTTAAAGGTTCACAAATCTCTAGGGCACGGGCAAAATGCCACCAGTCTCTTTGCTAAAACATAACAAGAGTCCCCTTTGCTCCAGTTCCTAACAAGTTCCTCATCTCCATCTGAGACCACGTCAGCCTGGACCTTATTTTTGACATCACTATCAGTATTTGTGTCAAAGCCATTCAACAAGTCTCTAGGAGGTTCCAAATTTTCTCACATTTTTCTGCCTTCTTTTGAGCCCTCCAAACTTTTCCAACCTCTGCCTGATACCCAGTTCCAAAGTTACTTCCACATTTTCAGGTATCATTTCAGCAATGCCTCACTCTACTGGTACCAATTTACTGTTTTAGTCTGTTTTCACACTGCTGATAAAGACGTACCCAAGACTGGGAAGAAAAAGAGTTTTAATTGGACTTACAGTTCTGCATGGCTGGGGTGGCCTCAGAATCATGGCAGGAGGTGAAAGGTATTTCTTATACAGCAGCGGCAAGTGAAAAATGAGGAAGATTCAAAAGCGGAAACCCGTGATAAAACCATCAGCTCTTGTGAGACTTACTAACTATCACTTGAACAGTATGGGGGAAAGCGTGCTCATGATTCAAATTATCTCCCACTGCATCTCTCCCACAGTGTCTCTCCCACATGGGAATTATGGGAATGCAATTCAAGATGAGATCTCGGTGAGGACACAGAACCAAACCATATTACATGGGGTCTGTAGCTCTTTTGTTTTGGTCAAATTTTCCCTCTTGTAATGGACACATTTACCCAATGCCTGTACCCTCGTTGTATCTTGGAAGTAACTAACATGTTGTTGATTTTACAGGCTTATATGTGGAAGGGACTTGGCTTGTCTCAGATGAGATTTGGGATTTGGACATTAAAGTTAATGCTGAAAGTAGTTAAGACTTTGGAGGACTGTTGGGAAGGCATGATTGTGATTTGAAATATGAGAAGGATATGAGATTTCAGAGGGTCCATGAGTGGAATGATATGGTTTGACTCTGTATCCTCACCTAAATCTCATGTCAAATTGTAAATCCCAGTGTTGGGGGAAGGACCTGGTAGGAGGTGACTGAATCATGTGGGCTAATTTCCTCCTTGCTCTTGTTGTGATTTTGAGTGACTTCTCATGAGATCTTGTGTAAAAATGTGTAGCACTTCACCCTTCACTCTTTCTCCCTCCCCGGCTCTGCCATGTGAAGACATGCTTGCTTTCCCTTTGCCTTCCAACCTGATTGTAAGTTTAGTGAAGCCTCCCCAGCCATGCCTCTTGTACAGCCCACAGAACTGTGAGTCCATGAAACCTCATTTCTCCATAAATTAACCAGTCTCAGGTATGTTACAGTAGTGTGAGAACAGACTAACACAAGGGTGGTCACTATATTCATTATCTTGGTTGTGGTGGTAGCTTTAGACATATATTTGAAATGTATTATATTTCAATTATGCCTCAATCATGTTGTCAAAAAACAAACTATATTTTCTTATATTAAGAGTGAGAATGAAATAAAATTAAATTTCAAAAAAGAGAGACAATATCTTGAAAGGGAAATACAAAGAATCTCAACCAGATTGAAATGAATAAATTAATGGAAACTTTTCTTGGAGCCAGAAGGTGCTGATGCAGCATAAGAACCAATTCTGATAAGTAGAAAGATTCAATTAATATGTTATTATCATTATTAGTAGTAGCAGAAGTGGAAGAGTCATATGGGATCCTGGATATAGAAGAGAAAATAAAAAGAAAATAGCTACTTATCTTTTCTTAGGTTCTTACTTACTTTAGACATCATTTCATAATCTTTGAGGAAGATGGATGAATGGGAATAGTAGATAGAAATATTAACTCTTATCCATGCAACAAACATACGGTAATATTCAGTCTTTGCACTAGATGTTAGGAAAACAAGATGTACAGACACAATTTTTGCTGTTATGGAGCTCCTTTGTAGAGCTAATACAGTGTACTAAAGAACATAAAGGAAGGATACCTATCCACTTCATGATACAGTTGAGTTGGAGGGTGGGAGAATTTCCTAAAGGAGATGTCTTCTTGAAAATTTGGAAAAGAATGGTTTGATTAAGAAGATGAGAAGGTGTGTTCCTATAAAGCATCGCTATAAAGAGAACAGTGTGTGCTAAGACAAGTATTTGACAGGGCAGTAAGTCTGGGGAATTTCAAGCATATCAGGGTGACATCTAAATGAGCAGGATGAGATAATCAGGGAACAATCAGTAGGGTCAAACACGGTCATAACTGATCAGAAAGAATTCTATATCTATCTAATTTTAAGCAATTTAGATTTTATAATGAGACAGTGTACAAAATTTAAGACTAGACTCAACTTGTATAATCCACTTCAGTAACTTCTACATAATGTTTTTCTATATCTTCATAGTCTTTGAAATGTATGTAATAAACCGTCCAAATAAAATCTATTTTTAAAAGAGTTACAACAGAGAAAAACTAGTTTAAAGACAGAAGGTGCAAACAACCTCCTTCTGTATGAGTTCTAGAATCTTGTTTCAACATTTAAAAACAGCGTAAAGTGTGTACCATTCTGGGCTTATTTTATTGAAATTTTCTTCCTATTAGAATAACAGTGACTAAAATTTATTAGCATCTTAAAACCATGAAATCATAAAACACCAGATCCAGATTTTTTTTAAAGTCTAAAATCATCTAATCCCATTAGTTATAGAAAACAAAAGTTAGGATCAGAGAGAGAAGTGAATTCTCCCACTGTCAGTAGTTGAGAAAGCAAGGTGTACAATCAAAAACTGCTACGTTACAGTCCTGATTTCTTTAATGTTCACCAGTCTGCCTGATATTTTACTTTTCAACATCCATTACTGTGAATGAATGGAAAAATTTTATTGATGGTCATTTAAATTATCTTCTGCGATTTTCAACAAATGAAATAATTTGAAGCTGTTTTAAAAGCTCAAAACAAGACTATTTGACAAAAATATATGGTAGCTTTCCAAAGTTCCTTGTGACAAGGTTAAAACAAAATCTATACTTGAAAATCTTTTCAAATTTACAACAAATTGAAGAATTCATAAGATGCACACAGGCTTCTGATTCAGGGAGGTAAAATCATCCTCTTTTACTCTCAAAATTCAATTAAAGTGATAATAAAGAAATGCAATAATAATAATAATAATAATAATAGTGCTTACCAGAAGTTTTGGGGACAGACATGAGACCACATCAGTAACCTGATGATAATGACAGGCTTCTAAAAACAGAACTCCTTTGAGATCTTATTGATGGACAACCCAGAGAACAGAAAACTACAGTTAAAAACATCCACTGAAAAGTACAGCATATGTAGTGGAAAAGTCACCATCTCCTCTCGAACTGAGCCTCAGAGTGTCTGAGGTGAAAGCTGGCAAATATGAGCCGTCTTTTAGATATTAATTAAAAGAATATTTAGAGAAAAGTGTGACAGTTGATTCCTCCACACTTCCCCCACCTCATTATACTCTAAAAATATAGAGCAACAGTAACAGTGGCATTCAGGTGTAAGAACAATGCTAAAAAACTACTCTCCAAAGAAGTTGGCTTATTCACTCATTGATATCAGGGGCCACGGAATGAGTTTGAGAAACTCAGAGCATGCTCTTTAAGCATCGAGGCTTAGCTTTGTGTGTCTAGTTGCTTAGCACCCACTCAAACAAGAATAAATCTTGTAGTGACATATGCTACTGATTTACATGGAAGTCAGAATCTACTCTCCAGTTCTGGAAAAATAGAGAACTAGTGTGTAAAGAGGTTTATGTAACAAGAGGGTAAACTCATAGCAGCTCTGTTAACTACCAACCTAGTACATCATTTAAAAGAGATAAGAATAAAAACCAACTGTACAAGAAAAAACCACTAACAAGTAAAAGACTATGTTAATCAGGATAGGGAAGATTTTGCTGAATAAACAACTCTGATATTTCAAATAACAATAATGCCATCTTAAATCTGGCCTGTTGTTATGATAGAAGATAAAATGGCGCATGCAAAAACAACTGAAGCAAATAGCTTTACCTAGAAGCGACACACATTGCTTCCCGTCAGATTACACACTAGTACTAACTTAATGGTCCTACTCACACACAGGAGGGGAAATACATCAAGTTTCAAACCTATTGGTATGTATTCATTACATGGCCTAATTAAATAAAAAATTCCTAGGAAGTGCCCAGATGGTAGAGGAGTTGAATTATTTGATGAGAATCAATACTGATCCTGGAAGAAATAAAAGCTTTAGAAGACAATAACTTTTTTCAAAATTTAATTATTCTTTTCAGCAAGGTTAGTTATGATGTATACCTGAAACTAATTTCAGTTGCTATGAAAAAAAGAGTTAATGAATAAAACGGATTTTTTTTGTTTTAAAAAGTTATCATTAAAAGTGTATAGATATAAAAGCCATAAGAAATGAAAGGTAAATTTGAGCAAATCCTGCAAATAGCTTGTATGTCTATGTGTGCATGCATGTGTGAAAGAGAGGATGAATTATTTAAGAGCAAAAAGAACAACCCAGAAATTCCAAAATCCATCCAATAGGAGATTCACAGAAATAAAAAAAAAAAAAATCAATAAGGGAAAGAATGAATGCATAAATAAAGGAACAAAGTAGCTAATTAAATAATTATTGTTTTTAAAATTTCAAGCTCAAGAAAACTGAAAATATTCATAATAAGAGGACCTATTAAGTACTGAGTAGGAAGAATAGTAAGACTCACATCTAGAGACACCTTTATAGGATTTAAGAACATTAATAATAAAGGGAAAATCCTTTCAGAACTTTTTGTTGGTTCATTGGTTGCTGAGGACTAAGTTCTGATTTTTTATCTTGCCCATATTCCTACCTGAGAGGTCTGGGGGGTCATGTCCTACAAACCACAAATTCTCATCAGATGGATTTTATTTGACCCTATATATTGGGATTTACTTTTCAATCTGACTTTGGCATAACATTATGAGACAAGGAAAAAAATATCTAACCCCAAAATATATTTCCTTGCCATACCTTGAAATTGCCCTGCAAAGTCTCTTGTGGGAAAAATCCACATTCTATAAAGAATCACTTCCCCCTTTGTTCTTTGTTTTCCTTCCTCCCTTCCCAGATCTAGGAGATAGTCAAGAGCCAGGCACCCTTTTAAGTATGATTAAAAAAAAAAAACAATTTACAACCTGCTCTCTCTAAAGTCTGCTAAGAGCTTCCTCTGCACAATAAAACTTGGTCTCCACAATCATTTATCTTTAACCTGAATGTTCCTTTCTATTGATCCCAGGTCTTTAGACAAACTCAACCAATTGCTGACCAGAAAATGTTTAAATTTACCTATAGCCTGAAAGCCACCACTTCGAGTTGTCCCACCTTTCTGAACCAAACCAATGCATTTCTTATGTGTATTTGATCAACGTATCATGCCTTCCTAAAATATATAAAACCGAGCTGTGCTCCAACCACCTTGGGCAGATAGTTTCAGGACCTCCTGAGGGCTGTGTCATGGGCCATGGTCACTCATATTTGGCTTAGAATAAATGTCTTCAAATATTTTACAGATCTTGACACTTTTCAACAACAGTTGTTTTTATTTTTTATGTTCTCTACTAAAAGATATGAATTATGTCTGTATATTCTCAACTAAAACATGTTTGTATGTTTTCTACTAAAATACATACATTTTATGCCTGAGCTTCACATCTGCACTTCTGGATATTAGAAGACAGTAGAGTATCATGTTCAAAGTTTAAAGAAATATGCTGTTGAATTTATTATTCCATACCCTTACAAACTATTAATCAACTGTAATAATTTGACCATTGCAAATCTGATTAATGTAAAAGTAAATATATAAATGCTTTGAAAATCTTGAGTTTAAACAATCTATTAAGTGTGGAAGTATACCAATAAAAAGAAAGACATCTAAGAAATAAGAAAGAATAGAATCAAATAAATAAGAACTAAATCATAAGTTCAGTACAAAGAAATCCAAGGGTGAGAAATGAGCTATAAGCCTAGAATGGATTAGCCCCACAAAAAAATTTCTTCTAGAAGAGAGTGAATTCTAGGATACACATTCCATGAATGAGAAACTAGAAGCTCTAAATATAATAAAGCTCTTATTTGTCCTCAAAATAACCAGAAGAGTGACAATTTATAAAGTTCAAGAAAGCCCAGAAGAAGCTCTAAAAAAATATGCTCTCGGTACAAAAAATAGCCACTATAAATAAAACCTATATTTTAGAATTTATGACATTTGAAGTTTCTATCTCACCGGTTTTGTTAAAATATGTCCTTCAACGGGTACATCTTATCTAAAGAAAAGCAATATTTAAACAAAGGCAATCTTATCTAAGAACACAATAGTATCTACATAACCATTATAAATACCACTTATTGGTTGTCATTTTTACAAAAGAAAAAAAAAACAGTATATACAGAAACACAGAAGACTAAACAACTGTATAAGTAAATATCATAAACTTTTACAGTCCATACTGTATTTTTATAATTTTACATCATAGAAATTTAAGAGAATCTGTCTAAACATAATGGAAATGGAGTTTGTTACTTTAATAGTATAGTAGTTTGTGAAACAACACAAATAATTTAACTGACTATACCTGGGATAAAAAGAGGGTTTGGATAATTTAAAATAATGAAAATTACTGTTTCAATTCCATGGTAACAATTACTATGAAGAAGGGCTTGAGATTTTCTAAGGAAGATGCCAAGTAAAAAATTTATTTATATAGGCTTGATTTTTATTCCCCCTATTTTCCCAAAATATACTACCCTAACTAGGTGTATTTAGTACTCGGATGCTATTGTCTTTTAATTTGGTTACTATTGAACTAACGATACATGTGGCTTTAAACTAAGTATACATATCTCTATTGTCAAAATATTTTAGTCTAAGAAGATGGATTGCAAGCTACCCATTTTCTTTAAAATAAATCAACACTATTTCAGTAAAAGCAGCTTAGAATTTGAGAGAATTGTGAAGATTGTAACTCTAGACACTATACATACATGTATGTAAAATGAAGTACAAAGACTCCGAAAGAAAACTCAGACCAAAGTCATTAACTCAGCTCCCCATCTGCCATGCCAGCGCTAGGCGGCTGCTAGCGGTCTTCACTTCTGTGACTATAGCCCCCTAACCGAAGTCTTTGGCAGCTTCCTCATCTTTACTCTTTATATATAACATATACCACTAAGCTCTCTCAATTTTATTTTTGAAATATATCTCAAATCCACTCACTTCTCCCTATCCTAATTACAACCACACTAGTCAGTTAGTCGACCATTATTTACAATGTTTCTACTAGCTTCCAGGTACATTTCCACTTGCTGTACCATTAAAGTAGAGAGGAAGAGTGCCTATATTCAACATGGTTACCTCACAATGGTAGTAACAAACATGCAAAAAAAAATTGACTAAATGAATCAGATAATAGAGGGATAAACAATATGAAGAAAACCAAGCCACAATTTAGATCATCACATTGTTAGTAATTCTTAGGGGGTGCCATGGTTAGATGTCCCACAAGTTCCACGCATCTCTCTGACCAAAGCCCTTACTCTTTACCATCATAGTAGCTTGTTACTCCAATCACTCCCAAGTAGTAAAGAGATGAAGATGTACAAAGATATCTGACATTATCTGGAAATTCCTGGTCCGGAATGGCACCGTTAGGAGCTCTGCTGACTTATCGGCCATGGAAATAACCATAACTAGGGAATTTCACAACAAAACAAAGCAACTTTATTTTTAAAGTCTCTGGAAAATGTCCTTAGGGTACACAGCCAATAAAGAAACATTTATTCAAGAAAATCTGCTACATCTCAGTAAGAACTGTTTGAATCTGCAGCTCTTCAGTCATACCATGCTCTCTTTCTTTCTTCTCCTCACCCCTAGTTCAGCATAATAAAAGTTCTACTCTAGGTTGGTTTTGCCAAGAAAACCATGATCCTTTTCCCACATCTCTCACTTAAAGACTACATGAGTTCCTCCAGTGGGGAAGGATGCTAACATTTTTCTTCCAGCTCTGTGTTAGGAAGGCAAAATTCCAGGTGTCTCAACGTGAAGTACAAAGGCTTTAGGCTAGCTGTGGCAGAACATGGCTTGGAAAAGTGTTCACCACAGATGTCTAGGGGAGAAATACATTTCATTCCATCTTTCCCTCTTCATTGACTATAGTGACCATATCTATGCCATTTACTTCCATACTTTTTCATTTTAAGTGGAATAAGGGAGGTATTCAAATACTTGTTGAAAAAAGAATGGTATAAAAACCCTTGTATTTCAAGTTATATAAATCGTGTCCATCAAAACAGGGTGGAGCAGTGTCCCCAGGAGTCATTCCCCAAACCTAAGAATATGTTCTTATATGGAAATAGGGTCGGTCATTAATCAAATATGATTGGTGTCATCATAACAACAGGAGAAGGGACATAAGACAGAAACACAGATGGAAACAGAAACTGGAGTTATCCTGCCCAAAGCCAAGCTACACCAAGGAATGCAGCAACCACCAGAAGCTAGAAAACAGGCACAGGG